>NW_027448102.1:542500-598775 GCF_038048845.1 Mixophyes fleayi | reverse complement strand
GCCGTAGTGTAGGTACCCCAGCCCGCTTCCAAGAGAGCCCAGATAGTATTGCTGATGTGCGGGCGGTAGCCCCGCCCCCCGGAGCCGCCGCGGCGGCCATTTTAAAATTTCAACAAGTGCCTGCGAGCGGTGGAGGGGAGCCTCTCACCGCCGCAGGTGCTGGGCTTATGTCGGCGCCTGAGCTTGCTAGGAGCTCAGGTAGCCAGGGGGACAAGAGGGCAGAAGCCTCTGAAGTGGCAGCGCCTGTCGGCGGTGGCGGGGAGCCGCTCACCGCTGCAGGCTCTGTAGGGATGATGTCACCAGAGCTCATTAGGAGCTCCGGTCAGCTTGACATTTGCACAGTGGGTTTAGAAGTGCCTGTCAGCGGTGGAGGGGAGCCTCTCACCGCTGCAGGCTCAGGGGGGAGTTTTAACCCTGTCAGTAAGGGCAATGTGGAGCCTGTGAGTGGTGGAGGGGACCCTCACACCACAGCAGGCTTACTGGATGGGGTTTCACCAAGGGGCATTAGGAGCCCTGTTAGCCAAGAGCCTTTGGTTATGGCAGAAAGAATGGTGGGTGAGCCTGTCAGCGGGGGAGGGGAGCCTCTCGCCGCCGCAGACACTCTGAGTGCACAGGCTCGAGAGGCCACTGGTGCCTCCATTCGCCGAAAGGGCAATAAAAAGGGTAATGTCAGAAGGTCACGTGCGCCAGAGCGGGCTGTGAGCCCTCCCAATGCTGGTGCACGTAAACAGGTAAGGGGAGCGAAGAGAGGTAGGGGAGGCAGGATGTTATCCCCGTCAATCAATCGCTCACGGGAAAGTAATGTGACCCCACATACAAGGAACACTGCTAGCGAAATCGGGGTGGGGGTTGTTAGCGAGCAAATGGAGGTTTCAGCACACAATTTTAGTTATGTTCCGGTCCACGGTTCCAATTATTTCCCACATACACCCCCTTCATTTGAACCGCAGAATGTCATACCCAACACAGTTATGCCGCCCCCTACTCCCGGAAGTCTAGGGAGTAATAACATAGGGAGAGGGAGGGCTCAAACAGGGTTCCCACACGCAAGTTTGCCCACATTAATGCCAGAAGGGTGGTCAAGGCATAGCGGCCGCACATTATCATCGGGAGGCCCTTCAGCGTCGTTGGGCGCCCCAAGTATAATTGGATCACAGTTCCCTATGTTCGAGCAAGAAGTTACTGGTCCATCTTGGTTTCCTTCGGGGGTGGGCAATATTTTGCCTTATCGAGGACGGGCCGTAACGCAGCCGGGGAACCCCCCCTTTAACGCCGATAATAACCAGTCCCAATACGGGCAGCCCTTTCACGTCCATAACATTCAGGCAAGTAATAACGCAGCCTGGTCCCTCCCTTACCCTCCCCCTCAGACACAAGGGGAACATAGTATGGCCAGACTATGGATTGCTCCATATCCGCCGCAGGAGAGAAGCCTGCCGCAGATCGGAGCACACTTTTCGTGGAGGCAGGATACTTCCCCTCCGGTAGGTCACATTCATAGCCCCGCTCCCTATCCGGTTAGCAGGCCTTTGGATCATCCACAAACCCAGGGTTTTGGTAGTGGTGCTACTAGGGATAATAGGGCATTAATGTCGCTCAGCAGTGTGGGGCATGGGTGTGCAGTAATGGATGTTTTGCCGGCTGCTAACGTTTCTTCTCGCCCAGTAACACAGGCACAGCCAGATAATGGAATCGTCGCGGTTGGAGGAGGAGCTTCAATACAACAAGCTGGTATGCCGGCCAGTGGACCCGAGACGACAGGAATCATCACAGCGGCCGCTGGGTCTCAAGCCATCGCCCCACAGCCGGGACAAGGGATTCCGGTTACCATTGCTGGTGAGAACCCTTCTTTATTGACACTACACCCATTGACACATAGCGCTCCAATGTCATCTACTGATGACGATTCGTCAGATGATGAGCAAGGACCGCGCAAGCTGCTGCGATTATTAAAGGAACATTTGGTTCAACCAGTGAAAGCGGCTCCCGCAGTAGCCTTGCCTCGCGCAGCGTTAGGGGGCCCCATGGTGTTGTGTGACAATACGGCGCTACTGACAGGTGTGAGACCATGTGTGAGGGACAGGATCAACAAAGGATTCCTGGTGGATATGTTTACCTTAACGAAACAATCCAAAAAGCAGTTGACAGCTGCGTGTAGTAGAGGGGGAATAGGTGAGGAAGCTTACCGGTCATTCCATAACTGGTTGTCAGGCTTCTGCGTATTCGCGGCCTGTTACTTGGAAACCAGACCCGAGGCGCTGGTAGACATATGGCGCTACCTGCACCTCATAACGGAGATGGTAGTCAATGATGGGCCTACAATATGGCGTAGGTATGACGAGAGTTTCAGGGAAAAAGCCAACGGGATGAAGCGTATTCCCTTTGAGTGCAAGGATGTTGAAACGTGGTCGAAACTAATGCGACCTCAGAGTGAGGAGCAACGTCCAAGTGTCAGGTTTCCAGGAGGAGGGGGGCGTGGAGTCCCCCGCCGTAAGCAGAACAGATGTTTTGCGTTCAATAATTCCACCTGCAACAGGGGGGACAACTGCAGGTATAGGCACGCCTGTGCGATCTGTAGAGGCCCGCACCCAGTGCGGGAATGCACCAGGAATGCTCCAGGTGCAGGAAGGGGACGGGGCATGTCAGGACCCACTGGGCAAGGCCCCATCGCCCATTAAGTTAGATGTGTTGGTCAGATGGCTTGGTTTCTTTCCTGATGCCGCACAAGCCAAGTTTCTGAAAGAAGGTTTCACTGTAGGTTTTAGGCTTCCCATATCCGGGCCGGTACGGTCCGGGGATGGCCGGAATTTGAAGTCGGCGTCTGTCTTGCCAGAAGTAGTACTCGAAAAGGTCAATAAAGAAGTGGCCTTAGGAAGGATGCAGGGTCCTTTTCCGTCTCCTCCGTTGACGAACTTAATCTTATCCCCTATAGGAGTAGTGCCTAAGAAAGCTGAGGGTAAATACCGGTTAATTCAGCACCTGTCCCACCCCATCGGTTCGTCGGTAAACGACGCCATAGATGCTCACCATAGCTCGGTAATTTACCAGTCTTTCGAGGAAGCTTTGGCCCTAGTGAGATCTTATGGGAAAGGCGCACTTCTAGCTAAGCTGGACATCGAGTCTGCTTTTAGACTTCTCCCGCTTCACCCAGAATCTTTTAGATTCATGGGCTTCAAATTCCAAGACGGCTTTTATATTGATCGCTGTCTTCCTATGGGCTGTTCGGTGTCATGTTCGTTTTTTGAGTGCTTCAGCTCCTTCCTGCATTGGTGTATACAAGCAGGAACGGGCCACGTGGGGGTAGCACACTATTTAGACGATTTTTTGTTTGTAGGCCCAGGTTCATCCCTTGTTTGCTCTGAAATTTTGTTTGCAGCAAAAGCTCTTTTTGTTGTTATGGGAGTTCCTATTGCCCATGACAAAACAGAGGGTCCCGCCACCTGCTTATCATTTCTGGGAATAGAGATAGACACCATGGTAGGATGTTGTCGCTTACCCAGGGATAAGATTGAGAAACTGCAAACAATCATATCGGAGGTTCTGAGTGCAGATGCTAGCTCTCTGCGGCGCATCCAGTCACTTCTGGGTACATTGAATTTTGCTTGTAGGGTAATCCCTATGGGCAGGATATTTAGCAGGAAGTTACAATTGGCCACAGCTGGCTTGACAAGGCCTCATGCACGGATTCGCCTAGCATCCGATATTAGGGCAGATCTTAAGATCTGGGCAACTTTCTTGCAAGATTTTAATGGCGTGCGGATTTGGCCTGAATGTCCAGTATCTAGTAGGGAATTAGAACTGCACACGGATGCTTCCGGAGCCCACGGCTTCGGAACCTTTTTTCAAGGGGAATGGTGTGCGGCTACTTGGCCGACGGAATGGCATATAAATGGCCTAGTTAAGAACATGTTGGTGCTAGAGCTGTTTCCCATAGTACTGTCCCTAGAGCTATGGGCGAAGAGTTTGTCTGGCCGGAACGTAGTGTTCTGGTGTGACAATCTCGGGGTAGTTCAAGCTATTAATCGTCAGACCGCTTCCTCTCTGCCAGCAGTTAACTTATTACGCAGACTGGTGTTACGTTCGTTAGAGTTCGACATTTCATTTCGGGCCAAACATGTTCCCGGCATAGAGAATCACATAGCTGACTCTCTATCTCACTGCCAATGGCGGCGTTTCCGGTTTTTAGCACCCCAAGCTAGACTAACTGGTATTCCCTGTCCCCTTTCCGCTTGGCAGATGGTCGAGCCGGTATAATGGGTCTGGCGGAATTGTCGTTGGCTGCTTCCACAAGAAAATCGTATAGAACTGCCTGGCACCAATGGCAATTGTTCCTGAGTTCGTATCCGGGCTGTCACCCTTCAACTCAAAAGGATCCCATGTTAGATTTCATGTGGAGTAGGTACCTCCAAGGAGCATCAAAATCCAATATGGCCTCTACCCTGTCAGGGATTTCCTTTATGGCTCGTCTGCATAGTGTGGCGGACCCCACTAAGGGCTTCATGATCTCCAAAGCATTGAGAGGTTGGGCAAAGGAACGGCCGGTAGAGGTGGACGCAAGACGTCCCATTTCCGTAGCTATTTTGAGGTTATTGGTTAGTGCTCTCACAGTGGTCACAACGAATCAGTATGAATCGCTCCTTTTCAGCACAGCATTTTGCATGGCCTTCCATGGGGCTTTTAGAATAAGTGAACTGGTTGCGCGATCTAATGCAGATATTGGTAATGCGCTATTGGCGAAGTATACATATATTACTGATTCACACGTGGGTTGTAAATTAGCCAGCTCAAAGACTGACCAACTTAGTAAAGGGCATTGGTTTAACATAGCAGCACAGGAAGATACGGGTATATGCCCGGTGGCTTGGTGCTCAAAATTTTCAATAGTTCGCCCAAAAGAAGGGAAGATGTGGCTGATACATGCAGATGGTTCACCCCTTTCCAAATTCCAATTTAATGCAGTATTTAAACGTGCGTTGGGGCATGTGGGTTTAGACCCATCGCTCTATGGTACCCATTCATTTAGAATCGGGGCGGCTACTGCCGCAGCAGAAAGAGGCGAGTCGCCCTCGGTTATACAGGCAATAGGCCGCTGGAAGTCAGGAGCTTATAAGTCATATATACGCCCACAACCCTAGCATAAGGTAAATACTGCCCCACCATGGCGATAACCTTGGGCTCTGCTGCTTGTCGCTTTTAGCGAGGGCGTGAGGGGATTTTTTCCCTGTTTTCACTGGATCAAGGTCTGATTGGCTATGGGCCTCCAGGGTTTGCAGGTTTTTTGTCCTTCACCTTGGTTATTGCTGCCTACCCCTTCCCATCATGGTTCACTGTACTACTACAGGTATTCATATATTATGTCGGCTTGTACGGCTGATTGTAGTCAGGGAAGTAGGCACAATAATATTTTAAGCTGGTGGCAATGCGTAAAGTGTGCGCTTAGGCGTTTACACTTGGTAAGTTTTGAACAGCATGCAAGTTGGTCAGTCTTTGGTGAAGCGGCTATTGTGATGGGATCGCGCTGGCGGATGTATTCTTAACATACAGGGATCGGTAAGGTAAAGCGGATCCACAGCCATGGGAACTGCTTGGTCAACATTATCCTGCATGTTATAGTTTTTAGCTGTCGTATGTCACTTCAGGGGAGAAAGCGGTCCCACAGTTTATTGGACCTGCTTGGATAAACACCCCGATAGTTTGTACTTTAGATATAAAAGGTATGACATACGTCAGTGGACGGAGGCTAAAGCGGTCTGGCAGTAACATGTAGACCTGTGTTTTTAAATAAACCTTTTATACTCATATTTATGTGCTGCAGCTTTGGAGGATAAAGCAGTCTTATGGTGCACATTGACCTGCTTGGTAGTTGACCTTCAATATTTAGTATGCATACACTGCAGTTTATGGAGTTTTAAGCCGTGTCATAGTTCATTTAGACCGGCTTGGTATACGAATTTATGTTAAAGCGGTTCGTTAGTTGCACCGGAACCCGCTTGGTTGTTTCTCCATTTTTTAATATGTTATAAGGTTAAAGTGGTCTCTTTAAATTTACATCCAGACCTGCTTGGTTTTAAGATACCTCCGGTTTTCTCTGTTATGAGAAAAAGTTTGTTAATTAGTTGCTCATGGACCAATGGGTGTTAAGCTTCAGGATAGCTTGTCATGACCTTCTGTGGAGTGCAGAGGTTGATTCACACCAGCAGATATATATGTTTGGTTCGAATGAGCAAATTAATTTTATGGCCCTAACCAATTATATTTTTTGGTCTTAGGTCTGCAGAAGATTAACGTATGGGTCATAGGCCACTCATATGTATATTGGGCCGAGAAACATCATATGGCCTACGACTGGTCCCTATTTACCAACCCTATAACATTCAGATGGGTTGGAAGGAGGGGATTGTTATGGCATGCTATCATGCCACTTTTGGACAACGAAATCAATCAATTTGGCCCCCCTGACATTCTATTGGTTCATGCAGGCGGTAATGATCTAGGCCATGTCAAATCCTTGGATTTAATTATAGGTATAAGAGAGGATTTGAGAGCGTTACATGCTAGATGGCCTGGGATTAGGATAGGTTGGTCCCACATTATCCCCCGCCTTGCTTGGAGAATGCCCATCGCCCCTCCCGTTATGAAGACCATAATTCGGAAGGTCAATAAGGCCGCAAGTAAAGTGGTCGAAGCTTTAGGTGGGTTTGCTATTGCTCACCCATGGATTACGGTGAGGCACACTCATTTTTTCCGTACAGACGGGGTGCACCTCACAGATGAGGGCATGGAGTGGTTCATTATTCATCTTTATAGGTTTTTAGGTCCCTTAGTTCTTTCTCTGTGTGGCGGGCCAGGTTCCCGTTAAAGGGTCCTGGCTGTGGGTAGGAGAGCAATGCAGTCAGCGGCTGATCGAAGGTGCTACCGTTTAATTGGCCGCACGTCACTGCCCCTTTTGCAGTAACCTGACTCTTGGCCTCTGGGGCGGAGGATATACGGTCGTATATGACAATGTGAGTCCAGAAGGGGGCAGTCACGATGACGCCAAGTTTAGTACCGACCAATCGTAAAGACTTGGGATCCGTAAAGTCTTGGGACAGCGGTATTGCTTCACCTTACGCTGGATTGGTTTAAAGTTTAGTCGTTAGCTGACTGCTTCGCTCTCGTCGCCATTCAGAGTTTTAAAATAAAATTCTTCCACAAAAATAAATACGCCCCTTTTTTGCCAAACTTATATCTTGTGTCCGTGTCGTTATTTTAGATAAGAGGTATTAAGTGTTTAATCATTAAGGTATAAGTGCAAAGATAAAAGGTATTAGCACTGAACATTTTAGTTTAAGTGAAGCCCTAAGCTGAGGGCAATTAAAATTTTGTGCTATATTTCATCAGCACTGCATTAGGAGTTAAACATTTGGTGTCAGCCAGCCTATCACTCCTGGGGGAGTGGTTTCACAGGAGGGCATAAATTACATGGGAGATGGGGGCTGGCTCTCTCTTGTCCTGGATGCCAGATACCTCCCTCCCGCCCGGCATAAGCTGGTTATACTAAATTCAGGCCTTGTCTTAGGTCAAGGCGCTGCGGGTAGGAGAGCAATGCAGTCAGCGGCTGATCGAAGGTGCTACCGTTTAATTGGCCGCACGTCACTGCCCCTTTTGCAGTAACCTGACTCTTGGCCTCTGGGGCGGAGGATATACGGTCGTATATGACAATGTGAGTCCAGAAGGGGGCAGTCACGATGACGCCAAGTTTAGTACCGACCAATCGTAAAGACTTGGGATCCGTAAAGTCTTGGGACAGCGGTATTGCTTCACCTTACGCTGGATTGGTTTAAAGTTTAGTCGTTAGCTGACTGCTTCGCTCTCGTCGCCATTCAGAGTTTTAAAATAAAATTCTTCCACAAAAATAAATACGCCCCTTTTTTGCCAAACTTATATCTTGTGTCCGTGTCGTTATTTTAGATAAGAGGTATTAAGTGTTTAATCATTAAGGTATAAGTGCAAAGATAAAAGGTATTAGCACTGAACATTTTATTGCTTTGTGAGGTTTACATCTTTATGACATCAAATGCTTCACATGAAAAATGCAGTTCATTGTCAAAAATCAGCTATATTAGGAGAGTGAGAATTGTGTTTTAGCATCAATTACACACTAAATATGCTGTCATTGTGTATGTTTAATGGATGTCTTTCAGTTTTAAAGATAGACAGACGGATAGATAGATAGATAGATAGATAGATAGATAGATAGATAGATAGATAGACAGACAGACAGACAGACAGACTGATTTCAACTGGAAGCAGTGCTTACATATTGCTTAATTTTTGGTGGTTATTAAATAGTATGGGTAGGCAAGAAAAGTGCATATATCTTTTATTAGCATAAACTTACCCAAATGCGCTCTTGCATATTTAAGGCATTCAAAGTAATAATATTTCACAGCATTAATACAGTTATGTACTAGACTGGACAATGGTAAGCAGAGCCAGTACTTATATCAACAATGGCCTTATCTGTGTGAAGTTTGTATGTTCTCCCTGTGTTTGCGTGGGTTTCCTCCGGGTGCTGTGGTTTCCTCCCACACTCCAAAAAACATACTGTTAGGTTAATTGGCTGCTATCAAAATTGACCCTAGTCTCTCCCTCTCTGTCTGTGTGTGAGTGTGTGTCTATATTAGGGAATTTAGACTGTAAGCTCCAATAGGGTAGGGACTGATGTGAATGGGTTCTCTGTACAGCGCTGCGCTATTAGTGACACTATATAAATAAATGATAATGAGGATGATGATGATATGTGTTTACTATGCCTATACACATAGCCAGCTTTCACACTTGATTGGCAGATTAATGCATCATTATTGCTAAGTTTGATAACAGTTGTCTAATACAGTGACACTGGTAGAGAAAACCACTATAGACATTCACATAAGCAGCTCTCATCATCATCATTTATGGCATAAGACTTCTTTAATTATACTAAGTTTTTGAGCAGGTCTGCATTATACTTAATTATATAAGGGAGATGTACTTTTAGTAAAAAGTAGCTCTCCAATTTCAAAAGTACATCAACGTAGTATTAATACTTAGATTTAAAGATTTTCTGGGATAAATGAAATACATTCCCAGCAGCCATCTCCCTTTGCCTCTATCTTATTGCATATTTTGTCCTAATGTGCTTTCATATTTACATGTCACCATGTTTCCATTGGCTAGTACCTTAAAGTCAGATGTCTGTCAAGCAAACTGACCAGTGACAGAATTGCTTTGTGAGGTTTACATCTTTATGACATCAAATGCTTCACATGAAAAATGCAGTTCATTGTCAAAAATCAGCTATATTAGGAGAGTGAGAATTGTGTTTTAGCATCAATTACACACTAAATATGCTGTCATTGTGTATGTTTAATGGATGTCTTTCAGTTTTAAAGATAGACAGACCGATAGATAGATAGAAAGATAGAAAGATAGATAGATAGAAAGATAGATAGATAGATAGACAGACAGACTGATTTCAACTGGAAGCAGTGCTTACATATTGCTTAATTGTTGGTGGTTATTAAATAGTATGGGTAGGCAAGAAAAGTGCATATATCTTTTATTAGCATAAACTTACCCAAATGCGCTCTTGCATATTTAAGGCATTCAAAGTAATAATATTTCACAGCATTAATACAGTTATGTACTAGACTGGACAATGGTAAGCAGAGCCAGTACTTATATCAACAATGGCCTTATCTGTGTGAAGTTTGTATGTTCTCCCTGTGTTTGCGTGGGTTTCCTCCGGGTGCTGTGGTTTCCTCCCACACTCCAAAAAACATACTGTTAGGTTAATTGGCTGCTATCAAAATTGACCCTAGTCTCTCCCTCTCTGTCTGTGTGTGAGTGTGTGTCTATATTAGGGAATTTAGACTGTAAGCTCCAATAGGGTAGGGACTGATGTGAATGGGTTCTCTGTACAGCGCTGCGCTATTAGTGACACTATATAAATAAATGATAATGAGGATGATGATGTGATAAAGAGTGCATAAATAATATATTATTTATGCTTAATTTTATAATATATAACAGAGATTCAGTCACAGTTGAATTAGCACACTAGCTTTGCACAAAATTAGCCATTCTGCCCCCCACCTGTGATTGTGGGTGGTAACTAAATACTTAAACAGGTTTTCAGCATTTTGTCTGTAATTAGCAAATGAAAGCCTATAGCCAGCTTCCAGACTGCGCCCACAAGAGGTGTTTAGTAGACAAAGAAATTAGCCTGGACACTTTCACTCCATGCTGGATTTCGGACTGATAGGTAATGTAGCTCCTAGGTGAACAGGCCTACTTAGGCCCTGACTAGTATGGAGTGTGCATGACATGAAAGGTGAGTGTGAGCATGTTATAATGTGTTGTTGAATGGAGGACATAAGATTGAATGATTATTTGTTGTAAGTGATATGAAAGTTTAAGTGAGAATGAAAGTTTGAATTGATTGGATTGATATGGACAGAGTTATATGGACAGAGTTACATAAATGCATGCCTGGTTGGGATAAATGAAAGCATTTGTGTTTATACATAGTTAATGCTGTGCTGTGACTTGTGGAGTGCTGTACTATACATAGTCTGGATCCTGGTTGGGATAAATGATAGCATTTGTGTTTGGATCGATTTGTTAGGCTTTGGGAATGGAGACGTTTGTGCTATGTGTGAAATATCAGGTGTTAAAATTGGCCAGTGGACATTGTGCGTTTACTGCTGATTATAGAGCTATTTGTGGTGGATTGGCTAAATACTGCTTGTAATGAGTAATGGGTCTGTACTGAGTTCACATTGTTTAGTAACTGTAATTGTTTAGTAGGCCTTGTGGGCCTACAAGCATGGCAAGTCAGCCATTTTGGATGGTGACTACATTGCATAGAAAGTGATGGATTAGGAAGTGATCAGATTGTGGTTAAGTGATCAGATTGTTAGATATGCATAGAAAGTGCAGGTTATGTTGGTTTATGCATAGAAAGTGTAGTAGTTTGAACTGGTTGAAACCATGTGCTTGAAAATGGCCGCTAGACTTTAAGTGAGGTATGTTTGTGGTCTGTATGGATTCTCCCCTCCCCCTTCACTACACAATGCACACACACACACACCTTTAGACAATAGTTAGTCAAAATACACACAATTACATATATATCTATATTACAGGCAATAAGTATGATATATATTGCACTAAAGCTATATTGTGTGTACAATATTGTTACGCTGTTTATTGTTCTATAATATAATACAACACACTTTAAACAAATCCTATATCTTGTCGTGATTATTCTTGAAACTTGTCGATATAAAGAAATATAAAAATGATATTTCATGGGTTAATTCAGAAATACCTTTTGCGAGGAGTTGTTAACGGTATTAAATGGTCATACATATATTTGCCAGTATATTAAGGAGATTGTAACCCAAAAAGGAGAAAAGGAAAATACTTTCCCAATGGCGAGCGCCAGCCCGAACTGTGTTTTTTTTTTATAATTTTCGTGAAGATATAGGGGTGAAATTACTGTTATATTGTAAACTTTTTTTTTTTGTTTGATAGAGGGGCGGGAACGAAGGTGGTAATATTTGTGTGATATTACCGTACGCCTTTTCTAGAAAGCGGTTTTGACAAGTAACATTGTTTCATCTGTGTCCTGAAAGATATATAATTAATTACAGCGAATCTAGATTATGATTTTTAATTTTTAATTTTCATAATGTGTTGGCAAATAGACGTTTAATAACGGGAGTTGTATGTATCTGTTGAACAATTCTGTATTTTTAGGTGTACTAAGATGGCTATTGCTTTGTCTTCACTTATAATACAGTGTAGTTGGAAGGACTTGTGTTTACTTAGCGGTTATATTTATAGTTTAAATCTGATTCTGTGGACTGGGGGGACAGATACTCAGGAGAAAATTCTTCCTTTTTTAATCCCCAGAATCAAATTTAGTTATAACTTCTCCTGTGGAAATTTATATTTTAATTAGGACTTTTTGCATAACCAAATTTGCAAGTTATGTGATAATTAGGGATCATTTTAATCACATAATAATTACACCTTGTCTACAGAATAGGTTTGGAGAGGTAGTTTTGGATACTTGGCGGTTTTTGTCAAGGGGTGTGTGATATCTGGGTAATATAGAACCCTGTCAAACAAAAGAATTACGGGAGTAGCGCTCACGGATTCTTAGCAGAAACGCATAAGCGTGAAAGCTGGGACACCCTGTCCTGTATTGTAGTGGTAGGAGGTGATTGTTTGGAAGATTGTGTAGAAAGATGTCTCTAAAGTACAACGGAGATGTCACGGGTGCGTATTATTCGACGTGACGAAAATAGCGAAAAAGGCGCAAATTGTATTATACGCCGATAGTTACTTTGGGTTGATACAATATTTTTATGTTATATGGATAGTTAATCCATAGAGGCATTCCGATATGTAACTTCTGTAGAAACACGCCTTTGTCAGTTGTTTAGTGGGTACGGCTACGGCGACACTTAAATTATGAGCGGATCATGCGCAATGGTTTCCCAGTAAAGCCATTATTAGCGATTTTGGCTGGGTGCAACCAGATCTGCAAAACGAATTTACCAATCATTATACGATTGAGAACAGCATTTCCACTCAGTAGACAGGGGGATACTCACACAAATTATTAACACACAAGTCTATAACATGGAACATATGGATTTTATTTTTTTAATTACTTTGGAAACTCGCAAAGTGTGGTATGTTTAACCTGTGTGTTTAACCCTGCTAAAACGTATAGTGATCACCAGTAGTAAGCTTATAATCAGGTTATGTATTGATAAGCTAGGTGTAATTACGTGGACCGTATCACAGGTCGCGGCAGGTAAAATATGAATATTTATATTATTCAAGATGCCACAGATGTAGTATGTCTAAATCAAGGTTTTTTAGTAAAGCAGGCCACAGGTAGGTATGTACATGGCTGCAAAAGACTTGATTTTAGATGGTAAAAAAAATATTACATTATAAATTCTGAGAAATAAGGTATTATATGTACTCAGAGCATTGAACACTTAATTGCCCTGGTAACATAAGTAATAGGGAATAATAAGTAAAATTTGGGTTTTGTCATTGGAGATAGTTGAATGTATGCAAGGAGACGTCCTTGCTGTTATGTCAACAAATGAAAATTGATTTAGCCCTTGCAATGTCTCAGATATATATGCATTTGTTTTAAAACTGTATATGAGGACATATGGGATAATAGAGAGGTGGTATTTAAAACCCTACTCATTTTAAAAACCCAGGTATATACAGGTAATTTATAATGGTATATTGTAAAGAACCAATAATATTGGTAACAGACACACTACCTAGTGGTTACAACTTACAAATATATATTGCAGCCCCTTCATCAGAGTTTGTACTCTGGAAATGGGCGGGATAAAATATAGATTTGATAATTTTACATGTCATTATTTTGGAGGTGTTTGGCAACATGTAGCATTAGAATTAATGAAACCCCTGGATAATGGTAATGTGTTTTATTGCCTAGGGATAAAAAGGTGGATCCTAATGCACAGTGGTATATGCCACTCAAAAATGTGACATGAAATTTCCACTTATGTAAGGTTACACAGCATCTGATAAATGCCATCAGAACTGTTATATCATTACATAAGGACTAGGTAGGAAAAAACACAATTGTATGTAGACATGGTAAACTAGAGTCAAGGAGAAACCCAGGGCATGAATATTAGTGCTTGTTGATGACAGACACAAATTTCTAAAGTTTGTGTTCATAAATACCCATAAAACCGAGTTAAATAAAATAAACCCCAGTGAGTAGTAGTTTTATTCACCAGGATCAGGGGGACTGATAAAACAAAATGGTGGTTTAGTGATTTTGTTGCATTAATCTTTGCTGGCCAGTAGGGGCAATAATGTGCCTAAATCAGTTTTCTTTCTTAGAGAGAGAACATCAGTAGTGGATATACAGATCCGTTACCCAGCAAAGATGGTTATGTACAAAATGTCTAATGCTTTTAAGTGTTTAAAGAGGTTCTTTAGAGGGACATTGCCATCACCAATATACTAAATGGGTAAATCTCTAAACATCGTGTGTCCTTGGAGATATGATTAGGTAAGATGACGTTATGTGACATAAATGTATTATGTATACTCACATTTCTTTCTGTCTCCACAGGTTACTAAGAACAGGATTCCTTTGTTTCTCCTTCCCAACTGATACATAGATCATTGGAAATGAGAAAAAGGGGGATAATGGTAATGCTAAGAAAGGTATAAAAATTTGAGTTTCCCAGGTACATGGAAACTTTGAAGGAATTTTTATGGTATTGTAATAAGATAAGTCAGTCTACAGATCCCTGGCGCCACCTAGTGGTCAAAAATATGTGAAGTTTGGTCCATAATACTCGCAAAGGACAGAAAAATGTTTGTTTTTTTCAAGTCCATAATGATGGTAACACCTGGAATGAAATTCGTAAGTCATCAGAGGGGACGGGATAGGATTCTTACCATGCTCGGAAGGGAGAATTCCCAGAAGAGTATTTTTGTTTTTCTTCCCATATTAGGAACCAAGAAGTGGACAGCTGCAGAGGATATCGAAATGCTACAAGTGGACCGGACGCAGGAACGACAGATGGGTAGGAAAAAGTAAAAATTTCAAAACAACTGATATTTTTATTTTCTTTCCTACAAGATGGATGAGAATTAAGACGGTGCCCAGCTGTAGCAGATGATATCCCTGACAGATGACACGAGATCCTGAGATGGTCGTTAAGGACACAGAATGGCAGGACTTGGACACAGAAGAGATCCAAACCAGATGTCAAAGATGACTGTACCCCACAAGACTTCCCCCCCATCGTACTTGGCGAAGATGATGACATCATGAAGAGACACCAAAGATGGAACAACCTTCGGATCTTAGATTTAATTGTTGAGGGATAATTTATTGGGGAGTACCTTGACATGTGTTGATTTTTTCTCCTAAGACAAGGTTTTTTCATCAGACATGGCAACGTAGGAGATCCATTAGCGTCTTCCCCCATTCTTTCTTGATATTTGTGCTAAAAATTGCCTTACCATAATTAATTCCAAACTCAAATATATATATTAATATGTAGCCTTATTGACCACCTGTTCACACACACTCATACATGTTACATACAATCACTAGGAACACTAGGGACACTGATAAGAGATGACAACAGATATCTGTCAGTCTAAATGTAATGACAGAAAACTGACATCAGGGGGAATGATAAAGAGTGCATAAATAATATATTATTTATGCTTAATTTTATAATATATAACAGAGATTCAGTCACAGTTGAATTAGCACACTAGCTTTGCACAAAATTAGCCATTCTGCCCCCCACCTGTGATTGTGGGTGGTAACTAAATACTTAAACAGGTTTTCAGCATTTTGTCTGTAATTAGCAAATGAAAGCCTATAGCCAGCTTCCAGACTGCGCCCACAAGAGGTGTTTAGTAGACAAAGAAATTAGCCTGGACACTTTCACTCCATGCTGGATTTCGGACTGATAGGTAATGTAGCTCCTAGGTGAACAGGCCTACTTAGGCCCTGACTAGTATGGAGTGTGCATGACATGAAAGGTGAGTGTGAGCATGTTATAATGTGTTGTTGAATGGAGGACATAAGATTGAATGATTATTTGTTGTAAGTGATATGAAAGTTTAAGTGAGAATGAAAGTTTGAATTGATTGGATTGATATGGACAGAGTTACATAAATGCATGCCTGGTTGGGATAAATGAAAGCATTTGTGTTTATACATAGTTAATGCTGTGCTGTGACTTGTGGAGTGCTGTACTATACATAGTCTGGATCCTGGTTGGGATAAATGATAGCATTTGTGTTTGGATCGATTTGTTAGGCTTTGGGAATGGAGACGTTTGTGCTATGTGTGAAATATCAGGTGTTAAAATTGGCCAGTGGACATTGTGCGTTTACTGCTGATTATAGAGCTATTTGTGGTGGATTGGCTAAATACTGCTTGTAATGAGTAATGGGTCTGTACTGAGTTCACATTGTTTAGTAACTGTAATTGTTTAGTAGGCCTTGTGGGCCTACAAGCATGGCAAGTCAGCCATTTTGGATGGTGACTACATTGCATAGAAAGTGATGGATTAGGAAGTGATCAGATTGTGGTTAAGTGATCAGATTGTTAGATATGCATAGAAAGTGCAGGTTATGTTGGTTTATGCATAGAAAGTGTAGTAGTTTGAACTGGTTGAAACCATGTGCTTGAAAATGGCCGCTAGACTTTAAGTGAGGTATGTTTGTGGTCTGTATGGATTCTCCCCTCCCCCTTCACTACACAATGCACACACACACACACCTTTAGACAATAGTTAGTCAAAATACACACAATTACATATATATCTATATTACAGGCAATAAGTATGATATATATTGCACTAAAGCTATATTGTGTGTACAATATTGTTACGCTGTTTATTGTTCTATAATATAATACAACACACTTTAAACAAATCCTATATCTTGTCGTGATTATTCTTGAAACTTGTCGATATAAAGAAATATAAAAATGATATTTCATGGGTTAATTCAGAAATACCTTTTGCGAGGAGTTGTTAACGGTATTAAATGGTCATACATATATTTGCCAGTATATTAAGGAGATTGTAACCCAAAAAGGAGAAAAGGAAAATACTTTCACATGATGATATGTGTTTACTATGCCTATACACATAGCCAGCTTTCACACTTGATTGGCAGATTAATGCATCATTATTGCTAAGTTTGATAACAGTTGTCTAATACAGTGACACTGGTAGAGAAAACCACTATAGACATTCACATAAGCAGCTCTCATCATCATCATTTATGGCATAAGACTTCTTTAATTATACTAAGTTTTTGAGCAGGTCTGCATTATACTTAATTATATAAGGGAGATGTACTTTTAGTAAAAAGTAGCTCTCCAATTTCAAAAGTACATCAACGTAGTATTAATACTTAGATTTAAAGATTTTCTGGGATAAATGAAATACATTCCCAGCAGCCATCTCCCTTTGCCTCTATCTTATTGCATATTTTGTCCTAATGTGCTTTCATATTTACATGTCACCATGTTTCCATTGGCTAGTACCTTAAAGTCAGATGTCTGTCAAGCAAACTGACCAGTGACAGAATTGCTTTGTGAGGTTTACATCTTTATGACATCAAATGCTTCACATGAAAAATGCAGTTCATTGTCAAAAATCAGCTATATTAGGAGAGTGAGAATTGTGTTTTAGCATCAATTACACACTAAATATGCTGTCATTGTGTATGTTTAATGGATGTCTTTCAGTTTTAAAGATAGACAGACGGATAGATAGATAGAAAGATAGAAAGATAGATAGACAGACAGACAGACTGATTTCAACTGGAAGCAGTGCTTACATATTGCTTAATTTTTGGTGGTTATTAAATAGTATGGGTAGGCAAGAAAAGTGCATATATCTTTTATTAGCATAAACTTACCCAAATGCGCTCTTGCATATTTAAGGCATTCAAAGTAATAATATTTCACAGCATTAATACAGTTATGTACTAGACTGGACAATGGTAAGCAGAGCCAGTACTTATATCAACAATGGCCTTATCTGTGTGAAGTTTGTATGTTCTCCCTGTGTTTGCGTGGGTTTCCTCCCACACTCCAAAAAACATACTGTTAGGTTAATTGGCTGCTATCAAAATTGACCCTAGTCTCTCCCTCTCTGTCTGTGTGTGAGTGTGTGTCTATATTAGGGAATTTAGACTGTAAGCTCCAATAGGGTAGGGACTGATGTGAATGGGTTCTCTGTACAGCGCTGCGCTATTAGTGACACTATATAAATAAATGATAATGAGGATGATGATGATATGTGTTTACTATGCCTATACACATAGCCAGCTTTCACACTTGATTGGCAGATTAATGCATCATTATTGCTAAGTTTGATAACAGTTGTCTAATACAGTGACACTGGTAGAGAAAACCACTATAGACATTCACATAAGCAGCTCTCATCATCATCATTTATGGCATAAGACTTCTTTAATTATACTAAGTTTTTGAGCAGGTCTGCATTATACTTAATTATATAAGGGAGATGTACTTTTAGTAAAAAGTAGCTCTCCAATTTCAAAAGTACATCAACGTAGTATTAATACTTAGATTTAAAGATTTTCTGGGATAAATGAAATACATTCCCAGCAGCCATCTCCCTTTGCCTCTATCTTATTGCATATTTTGTCCTAATGTGCTTTCATATTTACATGTCACCATGTTTCCATTGGCTAGTACCTTAAAGTCAGATGTCTGTCAAGCAAACTGACCAGTGACAGAATTGCTTTGTGAGGTTTACATCTTTATGACATCAAATGCTTCACATGAAAAATGCAGTTCATTGTCAAAAATCAGCTATATTAGGAGAGTGAGAATTGTGTTTTAGCATCAATTACACACTAAATATGCTGTCATTGTGTATGTTTAATGGATGTCTTTCAGTTTTAAAGATAGACAGACCGATAGATAGATAGAAAGATAGAAAGATAGATAGATAGATAGAAAGATAGATAGATAGACAGACAGACTGATTTCAACTGGAAGCAGTGCTTACATATTGCTTAATTTTTGGTGGTTATTAAATAGTATGGGTAGGCAAGAAAAGTGCATATATCTTTTATTAGCATAAACTTACCCAAATGCGCTCTTGCATATTTAAGGCATTCAAAGTAATAATATTTCACAGCATTAATACAGTTATGTACTAGACTGGACAATGGTAAGCAGAGCCAGTACTTATATCAACAATGGCCTTATCTGTGTGAAGTTTGTATGTTCTCCCTGTGTTTGCGTGGGTTTCCTCCGGGTGCTGTGGTTTCCTCCCACACTCCAAAAAACATACTGTTAGGTTAATTGGCTGCTATCAAAATTGACCCTAGTCTCTCCCTCTCTGTCTGTGTGTGAGTGTGTGTCTATATTAGGGAATTTAGACTGTAAGCTCCAATAGGGTAGGGACTGATGTGAATGGGTTCTCTGTACAGCGCTGCGCTATTAGTGACACTATATAAATAAATGATAATGAGGATGATGATGATATGTGTTTACTATGCCTATACACATAGCCAGCTTTCACACTTGATTGGCAGATTAATGCATCATTATTGCTAAGTTTGATAACAGTTGTCTAATACAATGACACTGGTAGAGAAAACCACTATAGACATTCACATAAGCAGCTCTCATCATCATCATGTATTGCATAAGACTTCTTTAATTATACTAAGTTTTTGAGCAGGTCTGCATTATACTTAATTATATAAGGGAGATGTACTTTTAGTAAAAAGTAGCTCTCCAATTTCAAAAGTACATCAACGTAGTATTAATACTTAGATTTAAAGATTTTCTGGGATAAATGAAATACATTCCCAGCAGCCATCTCCCTTTGCCTCTATCTTATTGCATATTTTGTCCTAATGTGCTTTCATATTTACATGTCACCATGTTTCCATTGGCTAGTACCTTAAAGTCAGATGTCTGTCAAGCAAACTGACCAGTGACAGAATTGCTTTGTGAGGTTTACATCTTTATGACATCAAATGCTTCACATGAAAAATGCAGTTCATTGTCAAAAATCAGCTATATTAGGAGAGTGAGAATTGTGTTTTAGCATCAATTACACACTAAATATGCTGTCATTGTGTATGTTTAATGGATGTCTTTCAGTTTTAAAGATAGACAGACCGATAGATAGATAGATAGAAAGATAGATAGATAGAAAGATAGATAGATAGACAGACAGACAGACTGATTTCAACTGGAAGCAGTGCTTACATATTGCTTAATTTTTGGTGGTTATTAAATAGTATGGGTAGGCAAGAAAAGTGCATATATCTTTTATTAGCATAAACTTACCCAAATGCGCTCTTGCATATTTAAGGCATTCAAAGTAATAATATTTCACAGCATTAATACAGTTATGTACTAGACTGGACAATGGTAAGCAGAGCCAGTACTTATATCAACAATGGCCTTATCTGTGTGAAGTTTGTATGTTCTCCCTGTGTTTGCGTGGGTTTCCTCCCACACTCCAAAAAACATACTGTTAGGTTAATTGGCTGCTATCAAAATTGACCCTAGTCTCTCCCTCTCTGTCTGTGTGTGAGTGTGTGTCTATATTAGGGAATTTAGACTGTAAGCTCCAATAGGGTAGGGACTGATGTGAATGGGTTCTCTGTACAGCGCTGCGCTATTAGTGACACTATATAAATAAATGATAATGAGGATGATGATGATATGTGTTTACTATGCCTATACACATAGCCAGCTTTCACACTTGATTGGCAGATTAATGCATCATTATTGCTAAGTTTGATAACAGTTGTCTAATACAGTGACACTGGTAGAGAAAACCACTATAGACATTCACATAAGCAGCTCTCATCATCATCATTTATGGCATAAGACTTCTTTAATTATACTAAGTTTTTGAGCAGGTCTGCATTATACTTAATTATATAAGGGAGATGTACTTTTAGTAAAAAGTAGCTCTCCAATTTCAAAAGTACATCAACGTAGTATTAATACTTAGATTTAAAGATTTTCTGGGATAAATGAAATACATTCCCAGCAGCCATCTCCCTTTGCCTCTATCTTATTGCATATTTTGTCCTAATGTGCTTTCATATTTACATGTCACCATGTTTCCATTGGCTAGTACCTTAAAGTCAGATGTCTGTCAAGCAAACTGACCAGTGACAGAATTGCTTTGTGAGGTTTACATCTTTATGACATCAAATGCTTCACATGAAAAATGCAGTTCATTGTCAAAAATCAGCTATATTAGGAGAGTGAGAATTGTGTTTTAGCATCAATTACACACTAAATATGCTGTCATTGTGTATGTTTAATGGATGTCTTTCAGTTTTAAAGACAGACAGACGGATAGATAGATAGAAAGATAGAAAGATAGATAGATAGAAAGATAGATAGATAGATAGACAGACAGACAGACTGATTTCAACTGGAAGCAGTGCTTACATATTGCTTAATTTTTGGTGGTTATTAAATAGTATGGGTAGGCAAGAAAAGTGCATATATCTTTTATTAGCATAAACTTACCCAAATGCGCTCTTGCATTTTTAAGGCATTCAAAGTAATAATATTTCACAGCATTAATACAGTTATGTACTAGACTGGACAATGGTAAGCAGAGCCAGTACTTATATCAACAATGGCCTTATCTGTGTGAAGTTTGTATGTTCTCCCTGTGTTTGCGTGGGTTTCCTCCCACACTCCAAAAAACATACTGTTAGGTTAATTGGCTGCTATCAAAATTGACCCTAGTCTCTCCCTCTCTGTCTGTGTGTGAGTGTGTGTCTATATTAGGGAATTTAGACTGTAAGCTCCAATAGGGTAGGGACTGATGTGAATGGGTTCTCTGTACAGCGCTGCGCTATTAGTGACACTATATAAATAAATGATAATGAGGATGATGATGATATGTGTTTACTATGCCTATACACATAGCCAGCTTTCACACTTGATTGGCAGATTAATGCATCATTATTGCTAAGTTTGATAACAGTTGTCTAATACAGTGACACTGGTAGAGAAAACCACTATAGACATTCACATAAGCAGCTCTCATCATCATCATTTATGGCATAAGACTTCTTTAATTATACTAAGTTTTTGAGCAGGTCTGCATTATACTTAATTATATAAGGGAGATGTACTTTTAGTAAAAAGTAGCTCTCCAATTTCAAAAGTACATCAACGTAGTATTAATACTTAGATTTAAAGATTTTCTGGGATAAATGAAATACATTCCCAGCAGCCATCTCCCTTTGCCTCTATCTTATTGCATATTTTGTCCTAATGTGCTTTCATATTTACATGTCACCATGTTTCCATTGGCTAGTACCTTAAAGTCAGATGTCTGTCAAGCAAACTGACCAGTGACAGAATTGCTTTGTGAGGTTTACATCTTTATGACATCAAATGCTTCACATGAAAAATGCAGTTCATTGTCAAAAATCAGCTATATTAGGAGAGTGAGAATTGTGTTTTAGCATCAATTACACACTAAATATGCTGTCATTGTGTATGTTTAATGGATGTCTTTCAGTTTTAAAGATAGACAGACCGATAGATAGATAGAAAGATAGAAAGATAGATAGATAGAAAGATAGAAAGATAGATAGATAGAAAGATAGATAGACAGACAGACAGACTGATTTCAACTGGAAGCAGTGCTTACATATTGCTTAATTTTTGGTGGTTATTAAATAGTATGGGTAGGCAAGAAAAGTGCATATATCTTTTATTAGCATAAACTTACCCAAATGCGCTCTTGCATATTTAAGGCATTCAAAGTAATAATATTTCACAGCATTAATACAGTTATGTACTAGACTGGACAATGGTAAGCAGAGCCAGTACTTATATCAACAATGGCCTTATCTGTGTGAAGTTTGTATGTTCTCCCTGTGTTTGCGTGGGTTTCCTCCCACACTCCAAAAAACATACTGTTAGGTTAATTGGCTGCTATCAAAATTGACCCTAGTCTCTCCCTCTCTGTCTGTGTGTGAGTGTGTGTCTATATTAGGGAATTTAGACTGTAAGCTCCAATAGGGTAGGGACTGATGTGAATGGGTTCTCTGTACAGCGCTGCGCTATTAGTGACACTATATAAATAAATGATAATGAGGATGATGATGATATGTGTTTACTATGCCTATACACATAGCCAGCTTTCACACTTGATTGGCAGATTAATGCATCATTATTGCTAAGTTTGATAACAGTTGTCTAATACAGTGACACTGGTAGAGAAAACCACTATAGACATTCACATAAGCAGCTCTCATCATCATCATTTATGGCATAAGACTTCTTTAATTATACTAAGTTTTTGAGCAGGTCTGCATTATACTTAATTATATAAGGGAGATGTACTTTTAGTAAAAAGTAGCTCTCCAATTTCAAAAGTACATCAACGTAGTATTAATACTTAGATTTAAAGATTTTCTGGGATAAATGAAATACATTCCCAGCAGCCATCTCCCTTTGCCTCTATCTTATTGCATATTTTGTCCTAATGTGCTTTCATATTTACATGTCACCATGTTTCCATTGGCTAGTACCTTAAAGTCAGATGTCTGTCAAGCAAACTGACCAGTGACAGAATTGCTTTGTGAGGTTTACATCTTTATGACATCAAATGCTTCACATGAAAAATGCAGTTCATTGTCAAAAATCAGCTATATTAGGAGAGTGAGAATTGTGTTTTAGCATCAATTACACACTAAATATGCTGTCATTGTGTATGTTTAATGGATGTCTTTCAGTTTTAAAGACAGACAGACGGATAGAAAGATAGAAAGATAGATAGATAGAAAGATAGATAGATAGATAGATAGACAGACAGACAGACTGATTTCAACTGGAAGCAGTGCTTACATATTGCTTAATTTTTGGTGGTTATTAAATAGTATGGGTAGGCAAGAAAAGTGCATATATCTTTTATTAGCATAAACTTACCCAAATGCGCTCTTGCATTTTTAAGGCATTCAAAGTAATAATATTTCACAGCATTAATACAGTTATGTACTAGACTGGACAATGGTAAGCAGAGCCAGTACTTATATCAACAATGGCCTTATCTGTGTGAAGTTTGTATGTTCTCCCTGTGTTTGCGTGGGTTTCCTCCCACACTCCAAAAAACATACTGTTAGGTTAATTGGCTGCTATCAAAATTGACCCTAGTCTCTCCCTCTCTGTCTGTGTGTGAGTGTGTGTCTATATTAGGGAATTTAGACTGTAAGCTCCAATAGGGTAGGGACTGATGTGAATGGGTTCTCTGTACAGCGCTGCGCTATTAGTGACACTATATAAATAAATGATAATGAGGATGATGATGATATGTGTTTACTATGCCTATACACATAGCCAGCTTTCACACTTGATTGGCAGATTAATGCATCATTATTGCTAAGTTTGATAACAGTTGTCTAATACAGTGACACTGGTAGAGAAAACCACTATAGACATTCACATAAGCAGCTCTCATCATCATCATTTATGGCATAAGACTTCTTTAATTATACTAAGTTTTTGAGCAGGTCTGCATTATACTTAATTATATAAGGGAGATGTACTTTTAGTAAAAAGTAGCTCTCCAATTTCAAAAGTACATCAACGTAGTATTAATACTTAGATTTAAAGATTTTCTGGGATAAATGAAATACATTCCCAGCAGCCATCTCCCTTTGCCTCTATCTTATTGCATATTTTGTCCTAATGTGCTTTCATATTTACATGTCACCATGTTTCCATTGGCTAGTACCTTAAAGTCAGATGTCTGTCAAGCAAACTGACCAGTGACAGAATTGCTTTGTGAGGTTTACATCTTTATGACATCAAATGCTTCACATGAAAAATGCAGTTCATTGTCAAAAATCAGCTATATTAGGAGAGTGAGAATTGTGTTTTAGCATCAATTACACACTAAATATGCTGTCATTGTGTATGTTTAATGGATGTCTTTCAGTTTTAAAGATAGACAGACCGATAGATAGATAGATAGATAGAAAGATAGAAAGATAGATAGATAGAAAGATAGATAGATAGAAAGATAGATAGACAGACAGACAGACTGATTTCAACTGGAAGCAGTGCTTACATATTGCTTAATTTTTGGTGGTTATTAAATAGTATGGGTAGGCAAGAAAAGTGCATATATCTTTTATTAGCATAAACTTACCCAAATGCGCTCTTGCATATTTAAGGCATTCAAAGTAATAATATTTCACAGCATTAATACAGTTATGTACTAGACTGGACAATGGTAAGCAGAGCCAGTACTTATATCAACAATGGCCTTATCTGTGTGAAGTTTGTATGTTCTCCCTGTGTTTGCGTGGGTTTCCTCCCACACTCCAAAAAACATACTGTTAGGTTAATTGGCTGCTATCAAAATTGACCCTAGTCTCTCCCTCTCTGTCTGTGTGTGAGTGTGTGTCTATATTAGGGAATTTAGACTGTAAGCTCCAATAGGGTAGGGACTGATGTGAATGGGTTCTCTGTACAGCGCTGCGCTATTAGTGACACTATATAAATAAATGATAATGAGGATGATGATGATATGTGTTTACTATGCCTATACACATAGCCAGCTTTCACACTTGATTGGCAGATTAATGCATCATTATTGCTAAGTTTGATAACAGTTGTCTAATACAGTGACACTGGTAGAGAAAACCACTATAGACATTCACATAAGCAGCTCTCATCATCATCATTTATGGCATAAGACTTCTTTAATTATACTAAGTTTTTGAGCAGGTCTGCATTATACTTAATTATATAAGGGAGATGTACTTTTAGTAAAAAGTAGCTCTCCAATTTCAAAAGTACATCAACGTAGTATTAATACTTAGATTTAAAGATTTTCTGGGATAAATGAAATACATTCCCAGCAGCCATCTCCCTTTGCCTCTATCTTATTGCATATTTTGTCCTAATGTGCTTTCATATTTACATGTCACCATGTTTCCATTGGCTAGTACCTTAAAGTCAGATGTCTGTCAAGCAAACTGACCAGTGACAGAATTGCTTTGTGAGGTTTACATCTTTATGACATCAAATGCTTCACATGAAAAATGCAGTTCATTGTCAAAAATCAGCTATATTAGGAGAGTGAGAATTGTGTTTTAGCATCAATTACACACTAAATATGCTGTCATTGTGTATGTTTAATGGATGTCTTTCAGTTTTAAAGATAGACAGACGGATAGATAGATAGAAAGATAGAAAGATAGATAGATAGAAAGATAGATAGACAGACAGACAGACTGATTTCAACTGGAAGCAGTGCTTACATATTGCTTAATTTTTGGTGGTTATTAAATAGTATGGGTAGGCAAGAAAAGTGCATATATCTTTTATTAGCATAAACTTACCCAAATGCGCTCTTGCATATTTAAGGCATTCAAAGTAATAATATTTCACAGCATTAATACAGTTATGTACTAGACTGGACAATGGTAAGCAGAGCCAGTACTTATATCAACAATGGCCTTATCTGTGTGAAGTTTGTATGTTCTCCCTGTGTTTGCGTGGGTTTCCTCCGGGTGCTGTGGTTTCCTCCCACACTCCAAAAAACATACTGTTAGGTTAATTGGCTGCTATCAAAATTGACCCTAGTCTCTCCCTCTCTGTCTGTGTGTGAGTGTGTGTCTATATTAGGGAATTTAGACTGTAAGCTCCAATAGGGTAGGGACTGATGTGAATGGGTTCTCTGTACAGCGCTGCGCTATTAGTGACACTATATAAATAAATGATAATGAGGATGATGATGATATGTGTTTACTATGCCTATACACATAGCCAGCTTTCACACTTGATTGGCAGATTAATGCATCATTATTGCTAAGTTTGATAACAGTTGTCTAATACAGTGACACTGGTAGAGAAAACCACTATAGACATTCACATAAGCAGCTCTCATCATCATCATTTATGGCATAAGACTTCTTTAATTATACTAAGTTTTTGAGCAGGTCTGCATTATACTTAATTATATAAGGGAGATGTACTTTTAGTAAAAAGTAGCTCTCCAATTTCAAAAGTACATCAACGTAGTATTAATACTTAGATTTAAAGATTTTCTGGGATAAATGAAATACATTCCCAGCAGCCATCTCCCTTTGCCTCTATCTTATTGCATATTTTGTCCTAATGTGCTTTCATATTTACATGTCACCATGTTTCCATTGGCTAGTACCTTAAAGTCAGATGTCTGTCAAGCAAACTGACCAGTGACAGAATTGCTTTGTGAGGTTTACATCTTTATGACATCAAATGCTTCACATGAAAAATGCAGTTCATTGTCAAAAATCAGCTATATTAGGAGAGTGAGAATTGTGTTTTAGCATCAATTACACACTAAATATGCTGTCATTGTGTATGTTTAATGGATGTCTTTCAGTTTTAAAGATAGACAGACCGATAGATAGATAGATAGATAGAAAGATAGAAAGATAGATAGATAGAAAGATAGATAGATAGAAAGATAGATAGACAGACAGACAGACTGATTTCAACTGGAAGCAGTGCTTACATATTGCTTAATTTTTGGTGGTTATTAAATAGTATGGGTAGGCAAGAAAAGTGCATATATCTTTTATTAGCATAAACTTACCCAAATGCGCTCTTGCATATTTAAGGCATTCAAAGTAATAATATTTCACAGCATTAATACAGTTATGTACTAGACTGGACAATGGTAAGCAGAGCCAGTACTTATATCAACAATGGCCTTATCTGTGTGAAGTTTGTATGTTCTCCCTGTGTTTGCGTGGGTTTCCTCCCACACTCCAAAAAACATACTGTTAGGTTAATTGGCTGCTATCAAAATTGACCCTAGTCTCTCCCTCTCTGTCTGTGTGTGAGTGTGTGTCTATATTAGGGAATTTAGACTGTAAGCTCCAATAGGGTAGGGACTGATGTGAATGGGTTCTCTGTACAGCGCTGCGCTATTAGTGACACTATATAAATAAATGATAATGAGGATGATGATGATATGTGTTTACTATGCCTATACACATAGCCAGCTTTCACACTTGATTGGCAGATTAATGCATCATTATTGCTAAGTTTGATAACAGTTGTCTAATACAGTGACACTGGTAGAGAAAACCACTATAGACATTCACATAAGCAGCTCTCATCATCATCATTTATGGCATAAGACTTCTTTAATTATACTAAGTTTTTGAGCAGGTCTGCATTATACTTAATTATATAAGGGAGATGTACTTTTAGTAAAAAGTAGCTCTCCAATTTCAAAAGTACATCAACGTAGTATTAATACTTAGATTTAAAGATTTTCTGGGATAAATGAAATACATTCCCAGCAGCCATCTCCCTTTGCCTCTATCTTATTGCATATTTTGTCCTAATGTGCTTTCATATTTACATGTCACCATGTTTCCATTGGCTAGTACCTTAAAGTCAGATGTCTGTCAAGCAAACTGACCAGTGACAGAATTGCTTTGTGAGGTTTACATCTTTATGACATCAAATGCTTCACATGAAAAATGCAGTTCATTGTCAAAAATCAGCTATATTAGGAGAGTGAGAATTGTGTTTTAGCATCAATTACACACTAAATATGCTGTCATTGTGTATGTTTAATGGATGTCTTTCAGTTTTAAAGATAGACAGACGGATAGATAGATAGAAAGATAGAAAGATAGATAGATAGAAAGATAGATAGACAGACAGACAGACTGATTTCAACTGGAAGCAGTGCTTACATATTGCTTAATTTTTGGTGGTTATTAAATAGTATGGGTAGGCAAGAAAAGTGCATATATCTTTTATTAGCATAAACTTACCCAAATGCGCTCTTGCATATTTAAGGCATTCAAAGTAATAATATTTCACAGCATTAATACAGTTATGTACTAGACTGGACAATGGTAAGCAGAGCCAGTACTTATATCAACAATGGCCTTATCTGTGTGAAGTTTGTATGTTCTCCCTGTGTTTGCGTGGGTTTCCTCCGGGTGCTGTGGTTTCCTCCCACACTCCAAAAAACATACTGTTAGGTTAATTGGCTGCTATCAAAATTGACCCTAGTCTCTCCCTCTCTGTCTGTGTGTGAGTGTGTGTCTATATTAGGGAATTTAGACTGTAAGCTCCAATAGGGTAGGGACTGATGTGAATGGGTTCTCTGTACAGCGCTGCGCTATTAGTGACACTATATAAATAAATGATAATGAGGATGATGATGATATGTGTTTACTATGCCTATACACATAGCCAGCTTTCACACTTGATTGGCAGATTAATGCATCATTATTGCTAAGTTTGATAACAGTTGTCTAATACAGTGACACTGGTAGAGAAAACCACTATAGACATTCACATAAGCAGCTCTCATCATCATCATTTATGGCATAAGACTTCTTTAATTATACTAAGTTTTTGAGCAGGTCTGCATTATACTTAATTATATAAGGGAGATGTACTTTTAGTAAAAAGTAGCTCTCCAATTTCAAAAGTACATCAACGTAGTATTAATACTTAGATTTAAAGATTTTCTGGGATAAATGAAATACATTCCCAGCAGCCATCTCCCTTTGCCTCTATCTTATTGCATATTTTGTCCTAATGTGCTTTCATATTTACATGTCACCATGTTTCCATTGGCTAGTACCTTAAAGTCAGATGTCTGTCAAGCAAACTGACCAGTGACAGAATTGCTTTGTGAGGTTTACATCTTTATGACATCAAATGCTTCACATGAAAAATGCAGTTCATTGTCAAAAATCAGCTATATTAGGAGAGTGAGAATTGTGTTTTAGCATCAATTACACACTAAATATGCTGTCATTGTGTATGTTTAATGGATGTCTTTCAGTTTTAAAGATAGACAGACGGATAGATAGATAGAAAGATAGATAGATAGATAGATAGATAGATAGATAGACAGACAGACAGACTGATTTCAACTGGAAGCAGTGCTTACATATTGCTTAATTTTTGGTGGTTATTAAATAGTATGGGTAGGCAAGAAAAGTGCATATATCTTTTATTAGCATAAACTTACCCAAATGCGCTCTTGCATATTTAAGGCATTCAAAGTAATAATATTTCACAGCATTAATACAGTTATGTACTAGACTGGACAATGGTAAGCAGAGCCAGTACTTATATCAACAATGGCCTTATCTGTGTGAAGTTTGTATGTTCTCCCTGTGTTTGCGTGGGTTTCCTCCGGGTGCTGTGGTTTCCTCCCACACTCCAAAAAACATACTGTTAGGTTAATTGGCTGCTATCAAAATTGACCCTAGTCTCTCCCTCTCTGTCTGTGTGTGAGTGTGTGTCTATATTAGGGAATTTAGACTGTAAGCTCCAATAGGGTAGGGACTGATGTGAATGGGTTCTCTGTACAGCGCTGCGCTATTAGTGACACTATATAAATAAATGATAATGAGGATGATGATGATATGTGTTTACTATGCCTATACACATAGCCAGCTTTCACACTTGATTGGCAGATTAATGCATCATTATTGCTAAGTTTGATAACAGTTGTCTAATACAGTGACACTGGTAGAGAAAACCACTATAGACATTCACATAAGCAGCTCTCATCATCATCATTTATGGCATAAGACTTCTTTAATTATACTAAGTTTTTGAGCAGGTCTGCATTATACTTAATTATATAAGGGAGATGTACTTTTAGTAAAAAGTAGCTCTCCAATTTCAAAAGTACATCAACGTAGTATTAATACTTAGATTTAAAGATTTTCTGGGATAAATGAAATACATTCCCAGCAGCCATCTCCCTTTGCCTCTATCTTATTGCATATTTTGTCCTAATGTGCTTTCATATTTACATGTCACCATGTTTCCATTGGCTAGTACCTTAAAGTCAGATGTCTGTCAAGCAAACTGACCAGTGACAGAATTGCTTTGTGAGGTTTACATCTTTATGACATCAAATGCTTCACATGAAAAATGCAGTTCATTGTCAAAAATCAGCTATATTAGGAGAGTGAGAATTGTGTTTTAGCATCAATTACACACTAAATATGCTGTCATTGTGTATGTTTAATGGATGTCTTTCAGTTTTAAAGATAGACAGACCGATAGATAGATAGAAAGATAGAAAGATAGATAGATAGAAAGATAGATAGATAGATAGATAGACAGACTGATTTCAACTGGAAGCAGTGCTTACATATTGCTTAATTTTTGGTGGTTATTAAATAGTATGGGTAGGCAAGAAAAGTGCATATATCTTTTATTAGCATAAACTTACCCAAATGCGCTCTTGCATATTTAAGGCATTCAAAGTAATAATATTTCACAGCATTAATACAGTTATGTACTAGACTGGACAATGGTAAGCAGAGCCAGTACTTATATCAACAATGGCCTTATCTGTGTGAAGTTTGTATGTTCTCCCTGTGTTTGCGTGGGTTTCCTCCCACACTCCAAAAAACATACTGTTAGGTTAATTGGCTGCTATCAAAATTGACCCTAGTCTCTCCCTCTCTGTCTGTGTGTGAGTGTGTGTCTATATTAGGGAATTTAGACTGTAAGCTCCAATAGGGTAGGGACTGATGTGAATGGGTTCTCTGTACAGCGCTGCGCTATTAGTGACACTATATAAATAAATGATAATGAGGATGATGATGATATGTGTTTACTATGCCTATACACATAGCCAGCTTTCACACTTGATTGGCAGATTAATGCATCATTATTGCTAAGTTTGATAACAGTTGTCTAATACAGTGACACTGGTAGAGAAAACCACTATAGACATTCATATAAGCAGCTCTCATCATCATCATTTATGGCATAAGACTTCTTTAATTATACTAAGTTTTTGAGCAGGTCTGCATTATACTTAATTATATAAGGGAGATGTACTTTTAGTAAAAAGTAGCTCTCCAATTTCAAAAGTACATCAACGTAGTATTAATACTTAGATTTAAAGATTTTCTGGGATAAATGAAATACATTCCCAGCAGCCATCTCCCTTTGCCTCTATCTTATTGCATATTTTGTCCTAATGTGCTTTCATATTTACATGTCACCATGTTTCCATTGGCTAGTACCTTAAAGTCAGATGTCTGTCAAGCAAACTGACCAGTGACAGAATTGCTTTGTGAGGTTTACATCTTTATGACATCAAATGCTTCACATGAAAAATGCAGTTCATTGTCAAAAATCAGCTATATTAGGAGAGTGAGAATTGTGTTTTAGCATCAATTACACACTAAATATGCTGTCATTGTGTATGTTTAATGGATGTCTTTCAGTTTTAAAGATAGACAGACGGATAGATAGATAGAAAGATAGAAAGATAGATAGATAGAAAGATAGATAGATAGATAGACAGACAGACAGACTGATTTCAACTGGAAGCAGTGCTTACATATTGCTTAATTTTTGGTGGTTATTAAATAGTATGGGTAGGCAAGAAAAGTGCATATATCTTTTATTAGCATAAACTTACCCAAATGCGCTCTTGCATATTTAAGGCATTCAAAGTAATAATATTTCACAGCATTAATACAGTTATGTACTAGACTGGACAATGGTAAGCAGAGCCAGTACTTATATCAACAATGGCCTTATCTGTGTGAAGTTTGTATGTTCTCCCTGTGTTTGCGTGGGTTTCCTCCCACACTCCAAAAAACATACTGTTAGGTTAATTGGCTGCTATCAAAATTGACCCTAGTCTCTCCCTCTCTGTCTGTGTGTGAGTGTGTGTCTATATTAGGGAATTTAGACTGTAAGCTCCAATAGGGTAGGGACTGATGTGAATGGGTTCTCTGTACAGCGCTGCGCTATTAGTGACACTATATAAATAAATGATAATGAGGATGATGATGATATGTGTTTACTATGCCTATACACATAGCCAGCTTTCACACTTGATTGGCAGATTAATGCATCATTATTGCTAAGTTTGATAACAGTTGTCTAATACAATGACACTGGTAGAGAAAACCACTATAGACATTCACATAAGCAGCTCTCATCATCATCATTTATTGCATAAGACTTCTTTAATTATACTAAGTTTTTGAGCAGGTCTGCATTATACTTAATTATATAAGGGAGATGTACTTTTAGTAAAAAGTAGCTCTCCAATTTCAAAAGTACATCAACGTAGTATTAATACTTAGATTTAAAGATTTTCTGGGATAAATGAAATACATTCCCAGCAGCCATCTCCCTTTGCCTCTATCTTATTGCATATTTTGTCCTAATGTGCTTTCATATTTACATGTCACCATGTTTCCATTGGCTAGTACCTTAAAGTCAGATGTCTGTCAAGCAAACTGACCAGTGACAGAATTGCTTTGTGAGGTTTACATCTTTATGACATCAAATGCTTCACATGAAAAATGCAGTTCATTGTCAAAAATCAGCTATATTAGGAGAGTGAGAATTGTGTTTTAGCATCAATTACACACTAAATATGCTGTCATTGTGTATGTTTAATGGATGTCTTTCAGTTTTAAAGATAGACAGACCGATAGATAGATAGATAGATAGAAAGATAGAAAGATAGATAGATAGAAAGATAGATAGATAGATAGATAGACAGACTGATTTCAACTGGAAGCAGTGCTTACATATTGCTTAATTTTTGGTGGTTATTAAATAGTATGGGTAGGCAAGAAAAGTGCATATATCTTTTATTAGCATAAACTTACCCAAATGCGCTCTTGCATATTTAAGGCATTCAAAGTAATAATATTTCACAGCATTAATACAGTTATGTACTAGACTGGACAATGGTAAGCAGAGCCAGTACTTATATCAACAATGGCCTTATCTGTGTGAAGTTTGTATGTTCTCCCTGTGTTTGCGTGGGTTTCCTCCCACACTCCAAAAAACATACTGTTAGGTTAATTGGCTGCTATCAAAATTGACCCTAGTCTCTCCCTCTCTGTCTGTGTGTGAGTGTGTGTCTATATTAGGGAATTTAGACTGTAAGCTCCAATAGGGTAGGGACTGATGTGAATGGGTTCTCTGTACAGCGCTGCGCTATTAGTGACACTATATAAATAAATGATAATGAGGATGATGATGATATGTGTTTACTATGCCTATACACATAGCCAGCTTTCACACTTGATTGGCAGATTAATGCATCATTATTGCTAAGTTTGATAACAGTTGTCTAATACAGTGACACTGGTAGAGAAAACCACTATAGACATTCACATAAGCAGCTCTCATCATCATCATTTATGGCATAAGACTTCTTTAATTATACTAAGTTTTTGAGCAGGTCTGCATTATACTTAATTATATAAGGGAGATGTACTTTTAGTAAAAAGTAGCTCTCCAATTTCAAAAGTACATCAACGTAGTATTAATACTTAGATTTAAAGATTTTCTGGGATAAATGAAATACATTCCCAGCAGCCATCTCCCTTTGCCTCTATCTTATTGCATATTTTGTCCTAATGTGCTTTCATATTTACATGTCACCATGTTTCCATTGGCTAGTACCTTAAAGTCAGATGTCTGTCAAGCAAACTGACCAGTGACAGAATTGCTTTGTGAGGTTTACATCTTTATGACATCAAATGCTTCACATGAAAAATGCAGTTCATTGTCAAAAATCAGCTATATTAGGAGAGTGAGAATTGTGTTTTAGCATCAATTACACACTAAATATGCTGTCATTGTGTATGTTTAATGGATGTCTTTCAGTTTTAAAGATAGACAGACGGATAGATAGATAGAAAGATAGATAGATAGAAAGATAGATAGATAGATAGATAGACAGACAGACAGACTGATTTCAACTGGAAGCAGTGCTTACATATTGCTTAATTTTTGGTGGTTATTAAATAGTATGGGTAGGCAAGAAAAGTGCATATATCTTTTATTAGCATAAACTTACCCAAATGCGCTCTTGCATATTTAAGGCATTCAAAGTAATAATATTTCACAGCATTAATACAGTTATGTACTAGACTGGACAATGGTAAGCAGAGCCAGTACTTATATCAACAATGGCCTTATCTGTGTGAAGTTTGTATGTTCTCCCTGTGTTTGCGTGGGTTTCCTCCCACACTCCAAAAAACATACTGTTAGGTTAATTGGCTGCTATCAAAATTGACCCTAGTCTCTCCCTCTCTGTCTGTGTGTGAGTGTGTGTCTATATTAGGGAATTTAGACTGTAAGCTCCAATAGGGTAGGGACTGATGTGAATGGGTTCTCTGTACAGCGCTGCGCTATTAGTGACACTATATAAATAAATGATAATGAGGATGATGATGATATGTGTTTACTATGCCTATACACATAGCCAGCTTTCACACTTGATTGGCAGATTAATGCATCATTATTGCTAAGTTTGATAACAGTTGTCTAATACAGTGACACTGGTAGAGAAAACCACTATAGACATTCACATAAGCAGCTCTCATCATCATCATTTATGGCATAAGACTTCTTTAATTATACTAAGTTTTTGAGCAGGTCTGCATTATACTTAATTATATAAGGGAGATGTACTTTTAGTAAAAAGTAGCTCTCCAATTTCAAAAGTACATCAACGTAGTATTAATACTTAGATTTAAAGATTTTCTGGGATAAATGAAATACATTCCCAGCAGCCATCTCCCTTTGCCTCTATCTTATTGCATATTTTGTCCTAATGTGCTTTCATATTTACATGTCACCATGTTTCCATTGGCTAGTACCTTAAAGTCAGATGTCTGTCAAGCAAACTGACCAGTGACAGAATTGCTTTGTGAGGTTTACATCTTTATGACATCAAATGCTTCACATGAAAAATGCAGTTCATTGTCAAAAATCAGCTATATTAGGAGAGTGAGAATTGTGTTTTAGCATCAATTACACACTAAATATGCTGTCATTGTGTATGTTTAATGGATGTCTTTCAGTTTTAAAGATAGACAGACGGATAGATAGATAGAAAGATAGATAGATAGAAAGATAGATAGATAGATAGACAGACAGACAGACTGATTTCAACTGGAAGCAGTGCTTACATATTGCTTAATTTTTGGTGGTTATTAAATAGTATGGGTAGGCAAGAAAAGTGCATATATCTTTTATTAGCATAAACTTACCCAAATGCGCTCTTGCATATTTAAGGCATTCAAAGTAATAATATTTCACAGCATTAATACAGTTATGTACTAGACTGGACAATGGTAAGCAGAGCCAGTACTTATATCAACAATGGCCTTATCTGTGTGAAGTTTGTATGTTCTCCCTGTGTTTGCGTGGGTTTCCTCCCACACTCCAAAAAACATACTGTTAGGTTAATTGGCTGCTATCAAAATTGACCCTAGTCTCTCCCTCTCTGTCTGTGTGTGAGTGTGTGTCTATATTAGGGAATTTAGACTGTAAGCTCCAATAGGGTAGGGACTGATGTGAATGGGTTCTCTGTACAGCGCTGCGCTATTAGTGACACTATATAAATAAATGATAATGAGGATGATGATGATATGTGTTTACTATGCCTATACACATAGCCAGCTTTCACACTTGATTGGCAGATTAATGCATCATTATTGCTAAGTTTGATAACAGTTGTCTAATACAGTGACACTGGTAGAGAAAACCACTATAGACATTCATATAAGCAGCTCTCATCATCATCATTTATGGCATAAGACTTCTTTAATTATACTAAGTTTTTGAGCAGGTCTGCATTATACTTAATTATATAAGGGAGATGTACTTTTAGTAAAAAGTAGCTCTCCAATTTCAAAAGTACATCAACGTAGTATTAATACTTAGATTTAAAGATTTTCTGGGATAAATGAAATACATTCCCAGCAGCCATCTCCCTTTGCCTCTATCTTATTGCATATTTTGTCCTAATGTGCTTTCATATTTACATGTCACCATGTTTCCATTGGCTAGTACCTTAAAGTCAGATGTCTGTCAAGCAAACTGACCAGTGACAGAATTGCTTTGTGAGGTTTACATCTTTATGACATCAAATGCTTCACATGAAAAATGCAGTTCATTGTCAAAAATCAGCTATATTAGGAGAGTGAGAATTGTGTTTTAGCATCAATTACACACTAAATATGCTGTCATTGTGTATGTTTAATGGATGTCTTTCAGTTTTAAAGATAGACAGACGGATAGATAGATAGAAAGATAGAAAGATAGATAGATAGAAAGATAGATAGATAGATAGACAGACAGACAGACTGATTTCAACTGGAAGCAGTGCTTACATATTGCTTAATTTTTGGTGGTTATTAAATAGTATGGGTAGGCAAGAAAAGTGCATATATCTTTTATTAGCATAAACTTACCCAAATGCGCTCTTGCATATTTAAGGCATTCAAAGTAATAATATTTCACAGCATTAATACAGTTATGTACTAGACTGGACAATGGTAAGCAGAGCCAGTACTTATATCAACAATGGCCTTATCTGTGTGAAGTTTGTATGTTCTCCCTGTGTTTGCGTGGGTTTCCTCCCACACTCCAAAAAACATACTGTTAGGTTAATTGGCTGCTATCAAAATTGACCCTAGTCTCTCCCTCTCTGTCTGTGTGTGAGTGTGTCTATATTAGGGAATTTAGACTGTAAGCTCCAATAGGGTAGGGACTGATGTGAATGGGTTCTCTGTACAGCGCTGCGCTATTAGTGACACTATATAAATAAATGATAATGAGGATGATGATGATATGTGTTTACTATGCCTATACACATAGCCAGCTTTCACACTTGATTGGCAGATTAATGCATCATTATTGCTAAGTTTGATAACAGTTGTCTAATACAGTGACACTGGTAGAGAAAACCACTATAGACATTCACATAAGCAGCTCTCATCATCATCATTTATTGCATAAGACTTCTTTAATTATACTAAGTTTTTGAGCAGGTCTGCATTATACTTAATTATATAAGGGAGATGTACTTTTAGTAAAAAGTAGCTCTCCAATTTCAAAAGTACATCAACGTAGTATTAATACTTAGATTTAAAGATTTTCTGGGATAAATGAAATACATTCCCAGCAGCCATCTCCCTTTGCCTCTATCTTATTGCATATTTTGTCCTAATGTGCTTTCATATTTACATGTCACCATGTTTCCATTGGCTAGTACCTTAAAGTCAGATGTCTGTCAAGCAAACTGACCAGTGACAGAATTGCTTTGTGAGGTTTACATCTTTATGACATCAAATGCTTCACATGAAAAATGCAGTTCATTGTCAAAAATCAGCTATATTAGGAGAGTGAGAATTGTGTTTTAGCATCAATTACACACTAAATATGCTGTCATTGTGTATGTTTAATGGATGTCTTTCAGTTTTAAAGATAGACAGACCGATAGATAGATAGATAGATAGAAAGATAGAAAGATAGATAGATAGAAAGATAGATAGATAGATAGATAGACAGACTGATTTCAACTGGAAGCAGTGCTTACATATTGCTTAATTTTTGGTGGTTATTAAATAGTATGGGTAGGCAAGAAAAGTGCATATATCTTTTATTAGCATAAACTTACCCAAATGCGCTCTTGCATATTTAAGGCATTCAAAGTAATAATATTTCACAGCATTAATACAGTTATGTACTAGACTGGACAATGGTAAGCAGAGCCAGTACTTATATCAACAATGGCCTTATCTGTGTGAAGTTTGTATGTTCTCCCTGTGTTTGCGTGGGTTTCCTCCCACACTCCAAAAAACATACTGTTAGGTTAATTGGCTGCTATCAAAATTGACCCTAGTCTCTCCCTCTCTGTCTGTGTGTGAGTGTGTGTCTATATTAGGGAATTTAGACTGTAAGCTCCAATAGGGTAGGGACTGATGTGAATGGGTTCTCTGTACAGCGCTGCGCTATTAGTGACACTATATAAATAAATGATAATGAGGATGATGATGATATGTGTTTACTATGCCTATACACATAGCCAGCTTTCACACTTGATTGGCAGATTAATGCATCATTATTGCTAAGTTTGATAACAGTTGTCTAATACAGTGACACTGGTAGAGAAAACCACTATAGACATTCACATAAGCAGCTCTCATCATCATCATTTATGGCATAAGACTTCTTTAATTATACTAAGTTTTTGAGCAGGTCTGCATTATACTTAATTATATAAGGGAGATGTACTTTTAGTAAAAAGTAGCTCTCCAATTTCAAAAGTACATCAACGTAGTATTAATACTTAGATTTAAAGATTTTCTGGGATAAATGAAATACATTCCCAGCAGCCATCTCCCTTTGCCTCTATCTTATTGCATATTTTGTCCTAATGTGCTTTCATATTTACATGTCACCATGTTTCCATTGGCTAGTACCTTAAAGTCAGATGTCTGTCAAGCAAACTGACCAGTGACAGAATTGCTTTGTGAGGTTTACATCTTTATGACATCAAATGCTTCACATGAAAAATGCAGTTCATTGTCAAAAATCAGCTATATTAGGAGAGTGAGAATTGTGTTTTAGCATCAATTACACACTAAATATGCTGTCATTGTGTATGTTTAATGGATGTCTTTCAGTTTTAAAGATAGACAGACGGATAGATAGATAGAAAGATAGATAGATAGAAAGATAGATAGATAGATAGATAGACAGACAGACAGACTGATTTCAACTGGAAGCAGTGCTTACATATTGCTTAATTTTTGGTGGTTATTAAATAGTATGGGTAGGCAAGAAAAGTGCATATATCTTTTATTAGCATAAACTTACCCAAATGCGCTCTTGCATATTTAAGGCATTCAAAGTAATAATATTTCACAGCATTAATACAGTTATGTACTAGACTGGACAATGGTAAGCAGAGCCAGTACTTATATCAACAATGGCCTTATCTGTGTGAAGTTTGTATGTTCTCCCTGTGTTTGCGTGGGTTTCCTCCCACACTCCAAAAAACATACTGTTAGGTTAATTGGCTGCTATCAAAATTGACCCTAGTCTCTCCCTCTCTGTCTGTGTGTGAGTGTGTGTCTATATTAGGGAATTTAGACTGTAAGCTCCAATAGGGTAGGGACTGATGTGAATGGGTTCTCTGTACAGCGCTGCGCTATTAGTGACACTATATAAATAAATGATAATGAGGATGATGATGATATGTGTTTACTATGCCTATACACATAGCCAGCTTTCACACTTGATTGGCAGATTAATGCATCATTATTGCTAAGTTTGATAACAGTTGTCTAATACAGTGACACTGGTAGAGAAAACCACTATAGACATTCACATAAGCAGCTCTCATCATCATCATTTATGGCATAAGACTTCTTTAATTATACTAAGTTTTTGAGCAGGTCTGCATTATACTTAATTATATAAGGGAGATGTACTTTTAGTAAAAAGTAGCTCTCCAATTTCAAAAGTACATCAACGTAGTATTAATACTTAGATTTAAAGATTTTCTGGGATAAATGAAATACATTCCCAGCAGCCATCTCCCTTTGCCTCTATCTTATTGCATATTTTGTCCTAATGTGCTTTCATATTTACATGTCACCATGTTTCCATTGGCTAGTACCTTAAAGTCAGATGTCTGTCAAGCAAACTGACCAGTGACAGAATTGCTTTGTGAGGTTTACATCTTTATGACATCAAATGCTTCACATGAAAAATGCAGTTCATTGTCAAAAATCAGCTATATTAGGAGAGTGAGAATTGTGTTTTAGCATCAATTACACACTAAATATGCTGTCATTGTGTATGTTTAATGGATGTCTTTCAGTTTTAAAGATAGACAGACGGATAGATAGATAGAAAGATAGATAGATAGAAAGATAGATAGATAGATAGACAGACAGACAGACTGATTTCAACTGGAAGCAGTGCTTACATATTGCTTAATTTTTGGTGGTTATTAAATAGTATGGGTAGGCAAGAAAAGTGCATATATCTTTTATTAGCATAAACTTACCCAAATGCGCTCTTGCATATTTAAGGCATTCAAAGTAATAATATTTCACAGCATTAATACAGTTATGTACTAGACTGGACAATGGTAAGCAGAGCCAGTACTTATATCAACAATGGCCTTATCTGTGTGAAGTTTGTATGTTCTCCCTGTGTTTGCGTGGGTTTCCTCCCACACTCCAAAAAACATACTGTTAGGTTAATTGGCTGCTATCAAAATTGACCCTAGTCTCTCCCTCTCTGTCTGTGTGTGAGTGTGTGTCTATATTAGGGAATTTAGACTGTAAGCTCCAATAGGGTAGGGACTGATGTGAATGGGTTCTCTGTACAGCGCTGCGCTATTAGTGACACTATATAAATAAATGATAATGAGGATGATGATGATATGTGTTTACTATGCCTATACACATAGCCAGCTTTCACACTTGATTGGCAGATTAATGCATCATTATTGCTAAGTTTGATAACAGTTGTCTAATACAGTGACACTGGTAGAGAAAACCACTATAGACATTCATATAAGCAGCTCTCATCATCATCATTTATGGCATAAGACTTCTTTAATTATACTAAGTTTTTGAGCAGGTCTGCATTATACTTAATTATATAAGGGAGATGTACTTTTAGTAAAAAGTAGCTCTCCAATTTCAAAAGTACATCAACGTAGTATTAATACTTAGATTTAAAGATTTTCTGGGATAAATGAAATACATTCCCAGCAGCCATCTCCCTTTGCCTCTATCTTATTGCATATTTTGTCCTAATGTGCTTTCATATTTACATGTCACCATGTTTCCATTGGCTAGTACCTTAAAGTCAGATGTCTGTCAAGCAAACTGACCAGTGACAGAATTGCTTTGTGAGGTTTACATCTTTATGACATCAAATGCTTCACATGAAAAATGCAGTTCATTGTCAAAAATCAGCTATATTAGGAGAGTGAGAATTGTGTTTTAGCATCAATTACACACTAAATATGCTGTCATTGTGTATGTTTAATGGATGTCTTTCAGTTTTAAAGATAGACAGACGGATAGATAGATAGAAAGATAGAAAGATAGATAGATAGAAAGATAGATAGATAGATAGACAGACAGACAGACTGATTTCAACTGGAAGCAGTGCTTACATATTGCTTAATTTTTGGTGGTTATTAAATAGTATGGGTAGGCAAGAAAAGTGCATATATCTTTTATTAGCATAAACTTACCCAAATGCGCTCTTGCATATTTAAGGCATTCAAAGTAATAATATTTCACAGCATTAATACAGTTATGTACTAGACTGGACAATGGTAAGCAGAGCCAGTACTTATATCAACAATGGCCTTATCTGTGTGAAGTTTGTATGTTCTCCCTGTGTTTGCGTGGGTTTCCTCCCACACTCCAAAAAACATACTGTTAGGTTAATTGGCTGCTATCAAAATTGACCCTAGTCTCTCCCTCTCTGTCTGTGTGTGAGTGTGTCTATATTAGGGAATTTAGACTGTAAGCTCCAATAGGGTAGGGACTGATGTGAATGGGTTCTCTGTACAGCGCTGCGCTATTAGTGACACTATATAAATAAATGATAATGAGGATGATGATGATATGTGTTTACTATGCCTATACACATAGCCAGCTTTCACACTTGATTGGCAGATTAATGCATCATTATTGCTAAGTTTGATAACAGTTGTCTAATACAGTGACACTGGTAGAGAAAACCACTATAGACATTCACATAAGCAGCTCTCATCATCATCATTTATTGCATAAGACTTCTTTAATTATACTAAGTTTTTGAGCAGGTCTGCATTATACTTAATTATATAAGGGAGATGTACTTTTAGTAAAAAGTAGCTCTCCAATTTCAAAAGTACATCAACGTAGTATTAATACTTAGATTTAAAGATTTTCTGGGATAAATGAAATACATTCCCAGCAGCCATCTCCCTTTGCCTCTATCTTATTGCATATTTTGTCCTAATGTGCTTTCATATTTACATGTCACCATGTTTCCATTGGCTAGTACCTTAAAGTCAGATGTCTGTCAAGCAAACTGACCAGTGACAGAATTGCTTTGTGAGGTTTACATCTTTATGACATCAAATGCTTCACATGAAAAATGCAGTTCATTGTCAAAAATCAGCTATATTAGGAGAGTGAGAATTGTGTTTTAGCATCAATTACACACTAAATATGCTGTCATTGTGTATGTTTAATGGATGTCTTTCAGTTTTAAAGATAGACAGACCGATAGATAGATAGATAGATAGAAAGATAGAAAGATAGATAGATAGAAAGATAGATAGATAGATAGATAGACAGACTGATTTCAACTGGAAGCAGTGCTTACATATTGCTTAATTTTTGGTGGTTATTAAATAGTATGGGTAGGCAAGAAAAGTGCATATATCTTTTATTAGCATAAACTTACCCAAATGCGCTCTTGCATATTTAAGGCATTCAAAGTAATAATATTTCACAGCATTAATACAGTTATGTACTAGACTGGACAATGGTAAGCAGAGCCAGTACTTATATCAACAATGGCCTTATCTGTGTGAAGTTTGTATGTTCTCCCTGTGTTTGCGTGGGTTTCCTCCCACACTCCAAAAAACATACTGTTAGGTTAATTGGCTGCTATCAAAATTGACCCTAGTCTCTCCCTCTCTGTCTGTGTGTGAGTGTGTGTCTATATTAGGGAATTTAGACTGTAAGCTCCAATAGGGTAGGGACTGATGTGAATGGGTTCTCTGTACAGCGCTGCGCTATTAGTGACACTATATAAATAAATGATAATGAGGATGATGATGATATGTGTTTACTATGCCTATACACATAGCCAGCTTTCACACTTGATTGGCAGATTAATGCATCATTATTGCTAAGTTTGATAACAGTTGTCTAATACAGTGACACTGGTAGAGAAAACCACTATAGACATTCACATAAGCAGCTCTCATCATCATCATTTATGGCATAAGACTTCTTTAATTATACTAAGTTTTTGAGCAGGTCTGCATTATACTTAATTATATAAGGGAGATGTACTTTTAGTAAAAAGTAGCTCTCCAATTTCAAAAGTACATCAACGTAGTATTAATACTTAGATTTAAAGATTTTCTGGGATAAATGAAATACATTCCCAGCAGCCATCTCCCTTTGCCTCTATCTTATTGCATATTTTGTCCTAATGTGCTTTCATATTTACATGTCACCATGTTTCCATTGGCTAGTACCTTAAAGTCAGATGTCTGTCAAGCAAACTGACCAGTGACAGAATTGCTTTGTGAGGTTTACATCTTTATGACATCAAATGCTTCACATGAAAAATGCAGTTCATTGTCAAAAATCAGCTATATTAGGAGAGTGAGAATTGTGTTTTAGCATCAATTACACACTAAATATGCTGTCATTGTGTATGTTTAATGGATGTCTTTCAGTTTTAAAGATAGACAGACGGATAGATAGATAGAAAGATAGATAGATAGAAAGATAGATAGATAGATAGATAGACAGACAGACTGATTTCAACTGGAAGCAGTGCTTACATATTGCTTAATTTTTGGTGGTTATTAAATAGTATGGGTAGGCAAGAAAAGTGCATATATCTTTTATTAGCATAAACTTACCCAAATGCGCTCTTGCATATTTAAGGCATTCAAAGTAATAATATTTCACAGCATTAATACAGTTATGTACTAGACTGGACAATGGTAAGCAGAGCCAGTACTTATATCAACAATGGCCTTATCTGTGTGAAGTTTGTATGTTCTCCCTGTGTTTGCGTGGGTTTCCTCCCACACTCCAAAAAACATACTGTTAGGTTAATTGGCTGCTATCAAAATTGACCCTAGTCTCTCCCTCTCTGTCTGTGTGTGAGTGTGTGTCTATATTAGGGAATTTAGACTGTAAGCTCCAATAGGGTAGGGACTGATGTGAATGGGTTCTCTGTACAGCGCTGCGCTATTAGTGACACTATATAAATAAATGATAATGAGGATGATGATGATATGTGTTTACTATGCCTATACACATAGCCAGCTTTCACACTTGATTGGCAGATTAATGCATCATTATTGCTAAGTTTGATAACAGTTGTCTAATACAGTGACACTGGTAGAGAAAACCACTATAGACATTCACATAAGCAGCTCTCATCATCATCATTTATGGCATAAGACTTCTTTAATTATACTAAGTTTTTGAGCAGGTCTGCATTATACTTAATTATATAAGGGAGATGTACTTTTAGTAAAAAGTAGCTCTCCAATTTCAAAAGTACATCAACGTAGTATTAATACTTAGATTTAAAGATTTTCTGGGATAAATGAAATACATTCCCAGCAGCCATCTCCCTTTGCCTCTATCTTATTGCATATTTTGTCCTAATGTGCTTTCATATTTACATGTCACCATGTTTCCATTGGCTAGTACCTTAAAGTCAGATGTCTGTCAAGCAAACTGACCAGTGACAGAATTGCTTTGTGAGGTTTACATCTTTATGACATCAAATGCTTCACATGAAAAATGCAGTTCATTGTCAAAAATCAGCTATATTAGGAGAGTGAGAATTGTGTTTTAGCATCAATTACACACTAAATATGCTGTCATTGTGTATGTTTAATGGATGTCTTTCAGTTTTAAAGATAGACAGACGGATAGATAGATAGAAAGATAGAAAGATAGATAGATAGAAAGATAGAAAGATAGAAAGATAGATAGATAGATAGATAGATAGACAGACAGACAGACTGATTTCAACTGGAAGCAGTGCTTACATATTGCTTAATTTTTGGTGGTTATTAAATAGTATGGGTAGGCAAGAAAAGTGCATATATCTTTTATTAGCATAAACTTACCCAAATGCGCTCTTGCATATTTAAGGCATTCAAAGTAATAATATTTCACAGCATTAATACAGTTATGTACTAGACTGGACAATGGTAAGCAGAGCCAGTACTTATATCAACAATGGCCTTATCTGTGTGAAGTTTGTATGTTCTCCCTGTGTTTGCGTGGGTTTCCTCCGGGTGCTGTGGTTTCCTCCCACACTCCAAAAAACATACTGTTAGGTTAATTGGCTGCTATCAAAATTGACCCTAGTCTCTCCCTCTCTGTCTGTGTGTGAGTGTGTGTCTATATTAGGGAATTTAGACTGTAAGCTCCAATAGGGTAGGGACTGATGTGAATGGGTTCTCTGTACAGCGCTGCGCTATTAGTGACACTATATAAATAAATGATAATGAGGATGATGATGATATGTGTTTACTATGCCTATACACATAGCCAGCTTTCACACTTGATTGGCAGATTAATGCATCATTATTGCTAAGTTTGATAACAGTTGTCTAATACAGTGACACTGGTAGAGAAAACCACTATAGACATTCACATAAGCAGCTCTCATCATCATCATTTATGGCATAAGACGTCTTTAATTATACTAAGTTTTTGAGCAGGTCTGCATTATACTTAATTATATAAGGGAGATGTACTTTTAGTAAAAAGTAGCTCTCCAATTTCAAAAGTACATCAACGTAGTATTAATACTTAGATTTAAAGATTTTCTGGGATAAATGAAATACATTCCCAGCAGCCATCTCCCTTTGCCTCTATCTTATTGCATATTTTGTCCTAATGTGCTTTCATATTTACATGTCACCATGTTTCCATTGGCTAGTACCTTAAAGTCAGATGTCTGTCAAGCAAACTGACCAGTGACAGAATTGCTTTGTGAGGTTTACATCTTTATGACATCAAATGCTTCACATGAAAAATGCAGTTCATTGTCAAAAATCAGCTATATTAGGAGAGTGAGAATTGTGTTTTAGCATCAATTACACACTAAATATGCTGTCATTGTGTATGTTTAATGGATGTCTTTCAGTTTTAAAGATAGACAGACGGATAGATAGATAGAAAGATAGAAAGATAGATAGATAGAAAGATAGATAGATAGATAGATAGACAGACAGACAGACTGATTTCAACTGGAAGCAGTGCTTACATATTGCTTAATTTTTGGTGGTTATTAAATAGTATGGGTAGGCAAGAAAAGTGCATATATCTTTTATTAGCATAAACTTACCCAAATGCGCTCTTGCATATTTAAGGCATTCAAAGTAATAATATTTCACAGCATTAATACAGTTATGTACTAGACTGGACAATGGTAAGCAGAGCCAGTACTTATATCAACAATGGCCTTATCTGTGTGAAGTTTGTATGTTCTCCCTGTGTTTGCGTGGGTTTCCTCCGGGTGCTGTGGTTTCCTCCCACACTCCAAAAAACATACTGTTAGGTTAATTGGCTGCTATCAAAATTGACCCTAGTCTCTCCCTCTCTGTCTGTGTGTGTGTGTGTCTATATTAGGGAATTTAGACTGTAAGCTCCAATAGGGTAGGGACTGATGTGAATGGGTTCTCTGTACAGCGCTGCGCTATTAGTGACACTATATAAATAAATGATAATGAGGATGATGATGATGATATGTGTTTACTATGCCTATACACATAGCCAGCTTTCACACTTGATTGGCAGATTAATGCATCATTATTGCTAAGTTTGATAACAGTTGTCTAATACAATGACACTGGTAGAGAAAACCACTATAGACATTCACATAAGCAGCTCTCATCATCATCATTTATTGCATAAGACTTCTTTAATTATACTAAGTTTTTGAGCAGGTCTGCATTATACTTAATTATATAAGGGAGATGTACTTTTAGTAAAAAGTAGCTCTCCAATTTCAAAAGTACATCAACGTAGTATTAATACTTAGATTTAAAGATTTTCTGGGATAAATGAAATACATTCCCAGCAGCCATCTCCCTTTGCCTCTATCTTATTGCATATTTTGTCCTAATGTGCTTTCATATTTACATGTCACCATGTTTCCATTGGCTAGTACCTTAAAGTCAGATGTCTGTCAAGCAAACTGACCAGTGACAGAATTGCTTTGTGAGGTTTACATCTTTATGACATCAAATGCTTCACATGAAAAATGCAGTTCATTGTCAAAAATCAGCTATGTTAGGAGAGTGAGAATTGTGTTTTAGCATCAATTACACACTAAATATGCTGTCATTGTGTATGTTTAATGGATGTCTTTCAGTTTTAAAGATAGACAGACCGATAGATAGATAGATAGAAAGATAGATAGATAGATAGATAGATAGATAGATAGATAGATAGATAGACAGACAGACAGACAGACTGATTTCAACTGGAAGCAGTGCTTACATATTGCTTAATTTTTGGTGGTTATTAAATAGTATGGGTAGGCAAGAAAAGTGCATATATCTTTTATTAGCATAAACTTACCCAAATGCGCTCTTGCATATTTAAGGCATTCAAAGTAATAATATTTCACAGCATTAATACAGTTATGTACTAGACTGGACAATGGTAAGCAGAGCCAGTACTTATATCAACAATGGCCTTATCTGTGTGAAGTTTGTATGTTCTCCCTGTGTTTGCGTGGGTTTCCTCCCACACTCCAAAAAACATACTGTTAGGTTAATTGGCTGCTATCAAAATTGACCCTAGTCTCTCCCTCTCTGTCTGTGTGTGAGTGTGTGTCTATATTAGGGAATTTAGACTGTAAGCTCCAATAGGGTAGGGACTGATGTGAATGGGTTCTCTGTACAGCGCTGCGCTATTAGTGACACTATATAAATAAATGATAATGAGGATGATGATGATATGTGTTTACTATGCCTATACACATAGCAAGCTTTCACACTTGATTGGCAGATTAATGCATCATTATTGCTAAGTTTGATAACAGTTGTCTAATACAGTGACACTGGTAGAGAAAACCACTATAGACATTCACATAAGCAGCTCTCATCATCATCATTTATGGCATAAGACTTCTTTAATTATACTAAGTTTTTGAGCAGGTCTGCATTATACTTAATTATATAAGGGAGATGTACTTTTAGTAAAAAGTAGCTCTCCAATTTCAAAAGTACATCAACGTAGTATTAATACTTAGATTTAAAGATTTTCTGGGATAAATGAAATACATTCCCAGCAGCCATCTCCCTTTGCCTCTATCTTATTGCATATTTTGTCCTAATGTGCTTTCATATTTACATGTCACCATGTTTCCATTGGCTAGTACCTTAAAGTCAGATGTCTGTCAAGCAAACTGACCAGTGACAGAATTGCTTTGTGAGGTTTACATCTTTATGACATCAAATGCTTCACATGAAAAATGCAGTTCATTGTCAAAAATCAGCTATATTAGGAGAGTGAGAATTGTGTTTTAGCATCAATTACACACTAAATATGCTGTCATTGTGTATGTTTAATGGATGTCTTTCAGTTTTAAAGATAGACAGACGGATAGATAGATAGAAAGATAGAAAGATAGATAGATAGAAAGATAGAAAGATAGATAGATAGATAGACAGACAGACAGACTGATTTCAACTGGAAGCAGTGCTTACATATTGCTTAATTTTTGGTGGTTATTAAATAGTATGGGTAGGCAAGAAAAGTGCATATATCTTTTATTAGCATAAACTTACCCAAATGCGCTCTTGCATATTTAAGGCATTCAAAGTAATAATATTTCACAGCATTAATACAGTTATGTACTAGACTGGACAATGGTAAGCAGAGCCAGTACTTATATCAACAATGGCCTTATCTGTGTGAAGTTTGTATGTTCTCCCTGTGTTTGCGTGGGTTTCCTCCGGGTGCTGTGGTTTCCTCCCACACTCCAAAAAACATACTGTTAGGTTAATTGGCTGCTATCAAAATTGACCCTAGTCTCTCCCTCTCTGTCTGTGTGTGAGTGTGTGTCTATATTAGGGAATTTAGACTGTAAGCTCCAATAGGGTAGGGACTGATGTGAATGGGTTCTCTGTACAGCGCTGCGCTATTAGTGAGACTATATAAATAAATGATAATGAGGATGATGATGATATGTGTTTACTATGCCTATACACATAGCCAGCTTTCACACTTGATTGGCAGATTAATGCATCATTATTGCTAAGTTTGATAACAGTTGTCTAATACAATGACACTGGTAGAGAAAACCACTATAGACATTCACATAAGCAGCTCTCATCATCATCATTTATGGCATAAGACTTCTTTAATTATACTAAGTTTTTGAGCAGGTCTGCATTATACTTAATTATATAAGGGAGATGTACTTTTAGTAAAAAGTAGCTCTCCAATTTCAAAAGTACATCAACGTAGTATTAATACTTAGATTTAAAGATTTTCTGGGATAAATGAAATACATTCCCAGCAGCCATCTCCCTTTGCCTCTATCTTATTGCATATTTTGTCCTAATGTGCTTTCATATTTACATGTCACCATGTTTCCATTGGCTAGTACCTTAAAGTCAGATGTCTGTCAAGCAAACTGACCAGTGACAGAATTGCTTTGTGAGGTTTACATCTTTATGACATCAAATGCTTCACATGAAAAATGCAGTTCATTGTCAAAAATCAGCTATATTAGGAGAGTGAGAATTGTGTTTTAGCATCAATTACACACTAAATATGCTGTCATTGTGTATGTTTAATGGATGTCTTTCAGTTTTAAAGATAGACAGACGGATAGATAGATAGAAAGATAGAAAGATAGAAAGATAGATAGATAGAAAGATAGAAAGATAGATAGATAGATAGACAGACAGACAGACTGATTTCAACTGGAAGCAGTGCTTACATATTGCTTAATTTTTGGTGGTTATTAAATAGTATGGGTAGGCAAGAAAAGTGCATATATCTTTTATTAGCATAAACTTACCCAAATGCGCTCTTGCATATTTAAGGCATTCAAAGTAATAATATTTCACAGCATTTATACAGTTATGTACTAGACTGGACAATGGTAAGCAGAGCCAGTACTTATATCAACAATGGCCTTATCTGTGTGAAGTTTGTATGTTCTCCCTGTGTTTGCGTGGGTTTCCTCCGGGTGCTGTGGTTTCCTCCCACACTCCAAAAAACATACTGTTAGGTTAATTGGCTGCTATCAAAATTGACCCTAGTCTCTCCCTCTCTGTCTGTGTGTGAGTGTGTGTCTATATTAGGGAATTTAGACTGTAAGCTCCAATAGGGTAGGGACTGATGTGAATGGGTTCTCTGTACAGCGCTGCGCTATTAGTGAGACTATATAAATAAATGATAATGAGGATGATGATGATATGTGTTTACTATGCCTCTATACACATAGCCAGCTTTCACACTTGATTGGCAGATTAATGCATCATTATTGCTAAGTTTGATAACAGTTGTCTAATACAGTGACACTGGTAGAGAAAACCACTATAGACATTCACATAAGCAGCTCTCATCATCATCATTTATGGCATAAGACTTCTTTAATTATACTAAGTTTTTGAGCAGGTCTGCATTATACTTAATTATATAAGGGAGATGTACTTTTAGTAAAAAGTAGCTCTCCAATTTCAAAAGTACATCAACGTAGTATTAATACTTAGATTTAAAGATTTTCTGGGATAAATGAAATACATTCCCAGCAGCCATCTCCCTTTGCCTCTATCTTATTGCATATTTTGTCCTAATGTGCTTTCATATTTACATGTCACCATGTTTCCATTGGCTAGTACCTTAAAGTCAGATGTCTGTCAAGCAAACTGACCAGTGACAGAATTGCTTTGTGAGGTTTACATCTTTATGACATCAAATGCTTCACATGAAAAATGCAGTTCATTGTCAAAAATCAGCTATATTAGGAGAGTGAGAATTGTGTTTTAGCATCAATTACACACTAAATATGCTGTCATTGTGTATGTTTAATGGATGTCTTTCAGTTTTAAAGATAGACAGACGGATAGATAGATAGAAAGATAGAAAGATAGATAGAAAGATAGAAAGATAGATAGATAGATAGACAGACAGACAGACTGATTTCAACTGGAAGCAGTGCTTACATATTGCTTAATTTTTGGTGGTTATTAAATAGTATGGGTAGGCAAGAAAAGTGCATATATCTTTTATTAGCATAAACTTACCCAAATGCGCTCTTGCATATTTAAGGCATTCAAAGTAATAATATTTCACAGCATTAATACAGTTATGTACTAGACTGGACAATGGTAAGCAGAGCCAGTACTTATATCAACAATGGCCTTATCTGTGTGAAGTTTGTATGTTCTCCCTGTGTTTGCGTGGGTTTCCTCCGGGTGCTGTGGTTTCCTCCCACACTCCAAAAAACATACTGTTAGGTTAATTGGCTGCTATCAAAATTGACCCTAGTCTCTCCCTCTCTGTCTGTGTGTGAGTGTGTGTCTATATTAGGGAATTTAGACTGTAAGCTCCAATAGGGTAGGGACTGATGTGAATGGGTTCTCTGTACAGCGCTGCGCTATTAGTGACACTATATAAATAAATGATAATGAGGATGATGATGATATGTGTTTACTATGCCTATACACATAGCCAGCTTTCACACTTGATTGGCAGATTAATGCATCATTATTGCTAAGTTTGATAACAGTTGTCTAATACAGTGACACTGGTAGAGAAAACCACTATAGACATTCACATAAGCAGCTCTCATCATCATCATTTATGGCATAAGACTTCTTTAATTATACTAAGTTTTTGAGCAGGTCTGCATTATACTTAATTATATAAGGGAGATGTACTTTTAGTAAAAAGTAGCTCTCCAATTTCAAAAGTACATCAACGTAGTATTAATACTTAGATTTAAAGATTTTCTGGGATAAATGAAATACATTCCCAGCAGCCATCTCCCTTTGCCTCTATCTTATTGCATATTTTGTCCTAATGTGCTTTCATATTTACATGTCACCATGTTTCCATTGGCTAGTACCTTAAAGTCAGATGTCTGTCAAGCAAACTGACCAGTGACAGAATTGCTTTGTGAGGTTTACATCTTTATGACATCAAATGCTTCACATGAAAAATGCAGTTCATTGTCAAAAATCAGCTATATTAGGAGAGTGAGAATTGTGTTTTAGCATCAATTACACACTAAATATGCTGTCATTGTGTATGTTTAATGGATGTCTTTCAGTTTTAAAGATAGACAGACGGATAGATAGATAGAAAGATAGAAAGATAGATAGATAGAAAGATAGATAGATAGATAGATAGACAGACAGACAGACTGATTTCAACTGGAAGCAGTGCTTACATATTGCTTAATTTTTGGTGGTTATTAAATAGTATGGGTAGGCAAGAAAAGTGCATATATCTTTTATTAGCATAAACTTACCCAAATGCGCTCTTGCATATTTAAGGCATTCAAAGTAATAATATTTCACAGCATTAATACAGTTATGTACTAGACTGGACAATGGTAAGCAGAGCCAGTACTTATATCAACAATGGCCTTATCTGTGTGAAGTTTGTATGTTCTCCCTGTGTTTGCGTGGGTTTCCTCCGGGTGCTCCCGGTTTCCTCCCACACTCCAAAAAACATACTGTTAGGTTAATTGGCTGCTATCAAAATTGACCCTAGTCTCTCCCTCTCTGTCTGTGTGTGAGTGTGTGTCTATATTAGGGAATTTAGACTGTAAGCTCCAATAGGGTAGGGACTGATGTGAATGGGTTCTCTGTACAGCGCTGCGCTATTAGTGACACTATATAAATAAATGATAATGAGGATGATGATGATATGTGTTTACTATGCCTATACACATAGCCAGCTTTCACACTTGATTGGCAGATTAATGCATCATTATTGCTAAGTTTGATAACAGTTGTCTAATACAGTGACACTGGTAGAGAAAACCACTATAGACATTCACATAAGCAGCTCTCATCATCATCATTTATGGCATAAGACTTCTTTAATTATACTAAGTTTTTGAGCAGGTCTGCATTATACTTAATTATATAAGGGAGATGTACTTTTAGTAAAAAGTAGCTCTCCAATTTCAAAAGTACATCAACGTAGTATTAATACTTAGATTTAAAGATTTTCTGGGATAAATGAAATACATTCCCAGCAGCCATCTCCCTTTGCCTCTATCTTATTGCATATTTTGTCCTAATGTGCTTTCATATTTACATGTCACCATGTTTCCATTGGCTAGTACCTTAAAGTCAGATGTCTGTCAAGCAAACTGACCAGTGACAGAATTGCTTTGTGAGGTTTACATCTTTATGACATCAAATGCTTCACATGAAAAATGCAGTTCATTGTCAAAAATCAGCTATATTAGGAGAGTGAGAATTGTGTTTTAGCATCAATTACACACTAAATATGCTGTCATTGTGTATGTTTAATGGATGTCTTTCAGTTTTAAAGATAGACAGACGGATAGATAGATAGAAAGATAGAAAGATAGATAGATAGAAAGATAGATAGATAGACAGACAGACAGACTGATTTCAACTGGAAGCAGTGCTTACATATTGCTTAATTTTTGGTGGTTATTAAATAGTATGGGTAGGCAAGAAAAGTGCATATATCTTTTATTAGCATAAACTTACCCAAATGCGCTCTTGCATATTTAAGGCATTCAAAGTAATAATATTTCACAGCATTAATACAGTTATGTACTAGACTGGACAATGGTAAGCAGAGCCAGTACTTATATCAACAATGGCCTTATCTGTGTGAAGTTTGTATGTTCTCCCTGTGTTTGCGTGGGTTTCCTCCGGGTGCTGTGGTTTCCTCCCACACTCCAAAAAACATACTGTTAGGTTAATTGGCTGCTATCAAAATTGACCCTAGTCTCTCCCTCTCTGTCTGTGTGTGAGTGTGTGTCTATATTAGGGAATTTAGACTGTAAGCTCCAATAGGGTAGGGACTGATGTGAATGGGTTCTCTGTACAGCGCTGCGCTATTAGTGACACTATATAAATAAATGATAATGAGGATGATGATGATATGTGTTTACTATGCCTATACACATAGCCAGCTTTCACACTTGATTGGCAGATTAATGCATCATTATTGCTAAGTTTGATAACAGTTGTCTAATACAGTGACACTGGTAGAGAAAACCACTATAGACATTCACATAAGCAGCTCTCATCATCATCATTTATGGCATAAGACTTCTTTAATTATACTAAGTTTTTGAGCAGGTCTGCATTATACTTAATTATATAAGGGAGATGTACTTTTAGTAAAAAGTAGCTCTCCAATTTCAAAAGTACATCAACGTAGTATTAATACTTAGATTTAAAGATTTTCTGGGATAAATGAAATACATTCCCAGCAGCCATCTCCCTTTGCCTCTATCTTATTGCATATTTTGTCCTAATGTGCTTTCATATTTACATGTCACCATGTTTCCATTGGCTAGTACCTTAAAGTCAGATGTCTGTCAAGCAAACTGACCAGTGACAGAATTGCTTTGTGAGGTTTACATCTTTATGACATCAAATGCTTCACATGAAAAATGCAGTTCATTGTCAAAAATCAGCTATATTAGGAGAGTGAGAATTGTGTTTTAGCATCAATTACACACTAAATATGCTGTCATTGTGTATGTTTAATGGATGTCTTTCAGTTTTAAAGATAGACAGACGGATAGATAGATAGAAAGATAGAAAGATAGATAGATAGAAAGATAGAAAGATAGATAGATAGATAGACAGACAGACAGACTGATTTCAACTGGAAGCAGTGCTTACATATTGCTTAATTTTTGGTGGTTATTAAATAGTATGGGTAGGCAAGAAAAGTGCATATATCTTTTATTAGCATAAACTTACCCAAATGCGCTCTTGCATATTTAAGGCATTCAAAGTAATAATATTTCACAGCATTAATACAGTTATGTACTAGACTGGACAATGGTAAGCAGAGCCAGTACTTATATCAACAATGGCCTTATCTGTGTGAAGTTTGTATGTTCTCCCTGTGTTTGCGTGGGTTTCCTCCGGGTGCTGTGGTTTCCTCCCACACTCCAAAAAACATACTGTTAGGTTAATTGGCTGCTATCAAAATTGACCCTAGTCTCTCCCTCTCTGTCTGTGTGTGAGTGTGTGTCTATATTAGGGAATTTAGACTGTAAGCTCCAATAGGGTAGGGACTGATGTGAATGGGTTCTCTGTACAGCGCTGCGCTATTAGTGACACTATATAAATAAATGATAATGAGGATGATGATGATATGTGTTTACTATGCCTATACACATAGCCAGCTTTCACACTTGATTGGCAGATTAATGCATCATTATTGCTAAGTTTGATAACAGTTGTCTAATACAGTGACACTGGTAGAGAAAACCACTATAGACATTCACATAAGCAGCTCTCATCATCATCATTTATGGCATAAGACTTCTTTAATTATACTAAGTTTTTGAGCAGGTCTGCATTATACTTAATTATATAAGGGAGATGTACTTTTAGTAAAAAGTAGCTCTCCAATTTCAAAAGTACATCAACGTAGTATTAATACTTAGATTTAAAGATTTTCTGGGATAAATGAAATACATTCCCAGCAGCCATCTCCCTTTGCCTCTATCTTATTGCATATTTTGTCCTAATGTGCTTTCATATTTACATGTCACCATGTTTCCATTGGCTAGTACCTTAAAGTCAGATGTCTGTCAAGCAAACTGACCAGTGACAGAATTGCTTTGTGAGGTTTACATCTTTATGACATCAAATGCTTCACATGAAAAATGCAGTTCATTGTCAAAAATCAGCTATATTAGGAGAGTGAGAATTGTGTTTTAGCATCAATTACACACTAAATATGCTGTCATTGTGTATGTTTAATGGATGTCTTTCAGTTTTAAAGATAGACAGACGGATAGATAGATAGATAGAAAGATAGAAAGATAGATAGATAGAAAGATAGAAAGATAGATAGA
>NW_027448102.1:305000-535000 GCF_038048845.1 Mixophyes fleayi | reverse complement strand
TTTTATTAGCATAAACTTACCCAAATGCGCTCTTGCATATTTAAGGCATTCAAAGTAATAATATTTCACAGCATTAATACAGTTATGTACTAGACTGGACAATGGTAAGCAGAGCCAGTACTTATATCAACAATGGCCTTATCTGTGTGAAGTTTGTATGTTCTCCCTGTGTTTGCGTGGGTTTCCTCCGGGTGCTGTGGTTTCCTCCCACACTCCAAAAAACATACTGTTAGGTTAATTGGCTGCTATCAAAATTGACCCTAGTCTCTCCCTCTCTGTCTGTGTGTGAGTGTGTGTCTATATTAGGGAATTTAGACTGTAAGCTCCAATAGGGTAGGGACTGATGTGAATGGGTTCTCTGTACAGCGCTGCGCTATTAGTGACACTATATAAATAAATGATAATGAGGATGATGATGATATGTGTTTACTATGCCTATACACATAGCCAGCTTTCACACTTGATTGGCAGATTAATGCATCATTATTGCGAAGTTTGATAACAGTTGTCTAATACAATGACACTGGTAGAGAAAACCACTATAGACATTCACATAAGCAGCTCTCATCATCATCATTTATTGCATAAGACTTCTTTAATTATACTAAGTTTTTGAGCAGGTCTGCATTATACTTAATTATATAAGGGAGATGTACTTTTAGTAAAAAGTAGCTCTCCAATTTCAAAAGTACATCAACGTAGTATTAATACTTAGATTTAAAGATTTTCTGGGATAAATGAAATACATTCCCAGCAGCCATCTCCCTTTGCCTCTATCTTATTGCATATTTTGTCCTAATGTGCTTTCATATTTACATGTCACCATGTTTCCATTGGCTAGTACCTTAAAGTCAGATGTCTGTCAAGCAAACTGACCAGTGACAGAATTGCTTTGTGAGGTTTACATCTTTATGACATCAAATGCTTCACATGAAAAATGCAGTTCATTGTCAAAAATCAGCTATATTAGGAGAGTGAGAATTGTGTTTTAGCATCAATTACACACTAAATATGCTGTCATTGTGTATGTTTAATGGATGTCTTTCAGTTTTAAAGATAGACAGACGGATAGATAGATAGAAAGATAGATAGATAGAAAGATAGAAAGATAGATAGATAGATAGATAGACAGACAGACAGACTGATTTCAACTGGAAGCAGTGCTTACATATTGCTTAATTTTTGGTGGTTATTAAATAGTATGGGTAGGCAAGAAAAGTGCATATATCTTTTATTAGCATAAACTTACCCAAATGCGCTCTTGCATATTTAAGGCATTCAAAGTAATAATATTTCACAGCATTAATACAGTTATGTACTAGACTGGACAATGGTAAGCAGAGCCAGTACTTATATCAACAATGGCCTTATCTGTGTGAAGTTTGTATGTTCTCCCTGTGTTTGCGTGGGTTTCCTCCCACACTCCAAAAAACATACTGTTAGGTTAATTGGCTGCTATCAAAATTGACCCTAGTCTCTCCCTCTCTGTCTGTGTGTGAGTGTGTGTCTATATTAGGGAATTTAGACTGTAAGCTCCAATAGGGTAGGGACTGATGTGAATGGGTTCTCTGTACAGCGCTGCGCTATTAGTGACACTATATAAATAAATGATAATGAGGATGATGATGATATGTGTTTACTATGCCTATACACATAGCCAGCTTTCACACTTGATTGGCAGATTAATGCATCATTATTGCTAAGTTTGATAACAGTTGTCTAATACAGTGACACTGGTAGAGAAAACCACTATAGACATTCACATAAGCAGCTCTCATCATCATCATTTATGGCATAAGACTTCTTTAATTATACTAAGTTTTTGAGCAGGTCTGCATTATACTTAATTATATAAGGGAGATGTACTTTTAGTAAAAAGTAGCTCTCCAATTTCAAAAGTACATCAACGTAGTATTAATACTTAGATTTAAAGATTTTCTGGGATAAATGAAATACATTCCCAGCAGCCATCTCCCTTTGCCTCTATCTTATTGCATATTTTGTCCTAATGTGCTTTCATATTTACATGTCACCATGTTTCCATTGGCTAGTACCTTAAAGTCAGATGTCTGTCAAGCAAACTGACCAGTGACAGAATTGCTTTGTGAGGTTTACATCTTTATGACATCAAATGCTTCACATGAAAAATGCAGTTCATTGTCAAAAATCAGCTATATTAGGAGAGTGAGAATTGTGTTTTAGCATCAATTACACACTAAATATGCTGTCATTGTGTATGTTTAATGGATGTCTTTCAGTTTTAAAGATAGACAGACCGATAGATAGATAGATAGAAAGATAGAAAGATAGATAGATAGAAAGATAGATAGATAGACAGACAGACAGACAGACTGATTTCAACTGGAAGCAGTGCTTACATATTGCTTAATTTTTGGTGGTTATTAAATAGTATGGGTAGGCAAGAAAAGTGCATATATCTTTTATTAGCATAAACTTACCCAAATGCGCTCTTGCATATTTAAGGCATTCAAAGTAATAATATTTCACAGCATTAATACAGTTATGTACTAGACTGGACAATGGTAAGCAGAGCCAGTACTTATATCAACAATGGCCTTATCTGTGTGAAGTTTGTATGTTCTCCCTGTGTTTGCGTGGGTTTCCTCCCACACTCCAAAAAACATACTGTTAGGTTAATTGGCTGCTATCAAAATTGACCCTAGTCTCTATCTCTCTGTCTGTGTGTGAGTGTGTGTCTATATTAGGGAATTTAGACTGTAAGCTCCAATAGGGTAGGGACTGATGTGAATGGGTTCTCTGTACAGCGCTGCGCTATTAGTGACACTATATAAATAAATGATAATGAGGATGATGATGATATGTGTTTACTATGCCTATACACATAGCCAGCTTTCACACTTGATTGGCAGATTAATGCATCATTATTGCTAAGTTTGATAACAGTTGTCTAATACAGTGACACTGGTAGAGAAAACCACTATAGACATTCACATAAGCAGCTCTCATCATCATCATTTATGGCATAAGACTTCTTTAATTATACTAAGTTTTTGAGCAGGTCTGCATTATACTTAATTATATAAGGGAGATGTACTTTTAGTAAAAAGTAGCTCTCCAATTTCAAAAGTACATCAACGTAGTATTAATACTTAGATTTAAAGATTTTCTGGGATAAATGAAATACATTCCCAGCAGCCATCTCCCTTTGCCTCTATCTTATTGCATATTTTGTCCTAATGTGCTTTCATATTTACATGTCACCATGTTTCCATTGGCTAGTACCTTAAAGTCAGATGTCTGTCAAGCAAACTGACCAGTGACAGAATTGCTTTGTGAGGTTTACATCTTTATGACATCAAATGCTTCACATGAAAAATGCAGTTCATTGTCAAAAATCAGCTATATTAGGAGAGTGAGAATTGTGTTTTAGCATCAATTACACACTAAACATTTCAGTAATAAAAAAAAATAACATGTTAGATTCATAAATCCTCCATATAGAGCATGGTTCATTCTTTTGTTGTCATTAATTAATGCAGCCTACGTAGCTGCAATAGTAAATGAAGGGAGTAGATTTATCAAACCGTCTAAACAGGAAAAATGGAGGTGTTGCCCATAGCAACCAACAGATCCATGCAAACATTTTCTAGAATGTTGTAGATAAATGACAGCTAGAATCTTATTGGTTGCTATGGGCAACGCCTCCACTTTTTATTTTTTGACGGTTTGATAAATCTACTCCTAAGTGGAAAGTTCAGCAGAAGAACATTTTGTTTGGATGGGGGGAGGGTCATGTTCGAGGACCTGGTTAATATTTCACCATCCTAGGTTATGCTGGAATGTGTAGTTCCACAAAAGCCTTTGTGTCTATTATTGATCTAGTGTCACACGTTCATATGTCACTGTCATAACTACACAAAACACAAACATCCTGCGGTCTCAAATTACGGAATTCTTCACTTTTACTCTTCAACAATTAGCATTTCCATTATTCAGTATTATCTATAGAGTTGGATTGTTGTCTTTTACTAAACACGTTGCTACCGGTTTGAGGGGGGGGGGATCTATATTTTTATTTATATTGTTAGAGTCTTAAGTCTTATTATTTTACCAATGCTGGGATAAAGATATTATAATATCACCCATCTCTCCAAGGAAACATTTACATGGCTCAGTATTCACCTCTTACTTTTAGACAATTTATCAGAGCTCATTGGTTGAAAGATTATTTTTAGATCAAAATAATTAATGCAGCCCAGGTCAATTCAGTTAAATAGTAAGTGAGGAATTCTAAACCGGGTAAATGTCTGGCACGTGGAAGTGCTGTATAGCATACTTGTCAACCTTTTAAAAGTGAGTTCCGGGAGGGGACGGGGCACAGTCAATCGTGTCATTTTGGCCCCACCACAGCGACGAAAACGTTGTTTTGTCGCAGGGCCAAAATGACACGATTCACTCATCTCTCCAAGCTCAGACCATGAGCTTCCATCTTGGGTTTGAAACCAAATGCCGCTGCAGACTTGGTTATCAGTTGTCCTCCCGCCTAGAACCAGCAGCTTGTCCGAGCTCGACCGTATGGAGGCGCCCTCGCAGGGCATGGTGGGTTGAGCGTACAGCTGAGAGTGGTATTTCAAAGCATCTTGGAGATACCTGAAGCAACTGGAGTCCGTTTTCATGATCGGCGTCTCCTTTATGTATTTCTGAAGATCTTCTAGAGAAATAAGAGGAAAGCGAATTCTCTTGAGGACGTCTCCCGCTTCCTTCAGCCTTGAGCTGTCGTGTTGCAACCACCCCACCGCCAAATTGAACAGATCCAGTTCACTGCAACCCGGGACCTCCTCCCTCTCCAGTATTTCACAGAGCGTCCCTTTGTCTACTTTATTCAGATCTCCAAAGTGACCTGGGATGTCCTTGTAGTGGTGGCCCACATACCCACTGGCTTTCTGTTGTAGTTCTTCTAAGCCATGTTTCATGGCTATGTTCAAGATATCCAGACAGGTTTCGTGGTTCAAGCTACCTTCTAAAAACTGGAAGCACAGTTTCACTGCTTCCCGAACAAGGAGAACCTCTGCCGCCTTTAAGGTATCCTCAATATTGGCCAGGCACAAGGGAAGCTTGTTGGAGTAGATGAAATCTAGGACGTTCCTGAGTCCTTTAGAACGTACATTCTTCAATCTGATGGTGTCTCTAGCCTTGGAATTGGCAAACAGCAATTTACAGTAAGAGCTGGCGGATGCCAGAACTACCTTGTGCGCCGGAAAAAGGACCCCATCGGCTTCCAACGTAACATCACAGAGGTCCCTCTGGGAACGAAACTGCCCAATCCTCTCGAACAACTTCTCTGGAAAGTTGTCCGACATAAAGGTGCAGATATCCGAGCCGTTCTGCATGGTGGAAATAACACCTTAGTAAATGCCCGTAGAAGTTGTGTTACGTTGGCACCAGCAGGTGACCTTCCCACATTGCCGTCCACCGCTTGGATCACTCTGTCAGTCTTCTCAATGAAGCTGCCTGTCTCCAAACAACCTGCAGGTCCACCCCAACAAGAGACCAGGTTCTCTGCATTACAGAAATATTCTACTCTGTTTGGTTAGTGTTGCAAGTTACACAACAATCTCCCAATCTCTCCACTGCTTGGCATTATCCCTGTCCTTTACAACAGAAACACAAATGACCCTTAAGGCACCTTATTTAATGCCTGATTGGTTTAGCACAGATCATAGCAAGCCCAGGCTTGCACTGCTTAACAAAAGACTAAAAGGAATGTTTCAATACTACAAGCTAGGTGTAATAACCTGCTTTGCTTGTATGTGCAATATATCTAAGGAGGTATAGAGACAATGTACGACAACACAATCCTCGTTTTACTTGCTCGAGCTATCCTTTCGTGTGGGGTGTTTTTAAAGAAACTATAAAGGTCATGTACGAAGCTGCAACAATGTCAGTCTGCAGCTCAAACGCTGCTGTGATCACACGCGACTAGTTTCGTGCTACTGCCCCCATTTGCGCAGGACAGTAAAAAAAAAGCGCTAAGATGGCAATGTCAGTTAGGGTGAAAATAATTTGCATCTACGCGGGAGGATCCAGGGGCATTTATAGCATACTTGCCAACTTTTTCTTGTTGGCTTCAGGGAGATCCCGGGAAATTGGACGTACGGGCACGGGCTTGGCCCTGCCCCCTAAATTTGGGCAATTGCAGCAGGGGGCGGGGCTAAGATGACGCGATATTTGCGTCATTAAGACCCTGAAGTCATGTTGTCTTACCTGTCAGTCTTTTATTAAATCTTGGCTAGATAGAATATTAAAGACTATGCGCTCACCTCCTGATGTTGCAGGAGCTGCAATCAGGGCTAGGGATCCCTCCCTAGTAATAACCTAAACAAAGCAAATCCTAATGCGCTCACTGACTCAAGATATCTAAAATAATAATAAACTGTGTAAATATGTGGGATCTGGTGAATATATTTGTATCACAGCGATTGGATGCAACAATTGTTTATTTGTTATTCCCTATACTGATAACTACCATGTAAATACCTATACATAAAACACATCATGAGGATAATGATACAATATTATAAAAATTCTTTTTTAAAGACATTAAACACTGTTAAATATACAAAAAAATACTAACATGTATATATTATTAAAATACTGGCTCAACAATCAAATGATGAACCAGATATTACCATAAATGAGTATAAATAACACTTGAATTGGCTGACAGATTGATAAAACAATAAAAGTGCAATAAATGAATATATATATATATATATATATATATATATATATATATATATATATATATATATATATATATATATATATATATATGGCAGTCCCAGTAGTATAATTGGAGAGTTGTTACAGACACACACAGCTGATTGAACTGTCAGTCCGTGTATCCGACTGGCTCCACATGGAATTGATATGGATACTTGCGTTTTGCTGTACAGAGTTCAGTATTAGATCAGTCCCAAAGTGTCCTGCTGCGTGGTTTTAGGAGTTGTTAGTGTACAGATGTTAAAGCGCTCACAATAGCGGGTGATCAGTCCCGCTATTGATAAGAGGTGGTGACAAGAGCAAGCGTGGAACACGCTTCCAGTACTGCCTTCCGGGTGCGAGGTCACATCCGGAATATCCTATTGGCCAATAGATTGGTGTAGGAGGAGTCCCAACGCGTTTCGTCTGATAGACTTTTTCAAGGGAGATGATTCCAAGAGTGGTGGATGTTTATTTATACGGCTCTCAGTTGTTTTACTTGTCGCTGATTGGCTGACCGCATTGTCAATCAGTAAGTTACATAGAGTGTGCTGATGCACTAACTGCGGTAACCCGCTTGTCAATTAATCTGTGGAGCCATGGTGCAGAAATACTAGCCTGGATTCATAGGATTCTCCTTGGCATACATATCTTGATGAAATAGGATGCCTAGATGTTAGTTTGAAATATATGTTGATTGCACAATATGATTAAAGATAATAAGTATATTTTATATTTATCTGTTAAATGGTTGGAAAAGTATGATTCCAAAATTGTTAATATCACATATTTACCACATATATACACGTAATAATAACACATATATATACACATACATGTATCCAAAAAAGAATTGCAGGTTTTCAATTAAGGTGTGTATTAATGATAAATACAAGAAAAAGGTGGTGAGCCAGAATGGATGCATATTTAAGTGCACAAAGTAAGAAATGACTTTATGCTATATAGAGCACAACCTGGTGGGTATTTCGTAATTATTCTTGATATATTACATATGGTGGCATCCATATTCTTGTCATGCTAATTGGTGATTAATTCTGTAGCCACCCAACCAATGGGACCAGAGCGGACAAATGGGAGAAAAACGAAGAAGGCGAGTCCTACTGTACTAGGTGTTCTCGGGTAGTCTCCTATCCCGTTACTTACCTAGCTCCGCCTTGCTTGGCTTCCAAGTTCGGATGGATTTGGGCATGGCCAGGGTGGTATGGCCGTAGGTCTCAAGCTATCATGTATCTCCAAATGTAGCAGCTCCAGGCCATCGGCAAGGTGGCACCCAAAAAAACACCAGTATTCGGAATTTTTTATAGACTCAGGTCTTAGTGCAAGGTAAGATCTAGTTCTACATTAAGTCCATTGGGAGTCAGAGTTTTGTGATAATAAATAGCTTTGGATTCTTCTTTGTTCAGTTTTGTTATTATATTTCCTCCTCTCCAATTTCTAGTTACTTTCTTGATACCGAAAAAAATGGTGCCTAAGTGGTTGCAGTTGTGGATGTGTTTATAGTGACTGGATAGGTGATGGTTTTCAAATCCTATCTTGATATTTCTTAGATGCTCTCTGATTCTAGTTTTCAGTGTTCTGATGGTTCTACCAATATATTGTTTGCCGCATTGGCATTGTAGCAGATAAACAACATTGATGCTATTGCACGTGATGAATTCTTTAATTTCAAAAGTTTTCCCATTGGAGGTGGACAAGTAGTTGAGAATGGGTTTAGTGCTCCTACATTTTAAACTTCTGCAATTAGAGCATGTACCACAATAATAGAAACCCCTTGTTGGAGTTTTATTACCGAGCCAGTTGGAATCTGTGGGATTGACATTAACGGGGACATAATTGGATGTCACCGATTTTTTGATGTCCGGGGCTTTTTTGAAAACCAGATGTGGGTGATTCGGAAGTGTTGGCCCTAATATTGTGTCCTGTTTCAAGATGTGCCAATGTTTTTTCAGAATTCTCCGTATATGAATGGCATCTCCTGAATAGTTGGATACAAAGTATATAGGTGTTTGGGAATTGGTGTGTACGGATCTATGATCCTCTAAATCTGGTGTATTCTTGTTCTTCAAGAGGGTGTCCCTATCTCTATCTTTCACTTTCAGATAAGCTTCCTCAACTAATTGGCCGTTATATTGTTTTTCAACGAACTGTTGTTTCATAATGTTGCCCTGTGTGATGTAATCACTCATATTTGTGCAATTCCGGCGTATACGTGTGAACTGGCTGAAGGGAATACTTTTCAGCCAGTTAGGATGATGATTACTGTTGGAAAGAATAAAACTATTTACATCAACTGATTTTCTAAATGTACGGGTGGTTAATTGACCATTCCGGATGAATATTTCGAGATCTAGAAATTCGATTGATAGTTGACTGTAATGGGCTGTAAACTGAAGGCCATATTCGTTATTGTTGATCTTGCTAAGAAATTGGACTAAATCTGTTTCAGGACCCTTCCAAATAAAGAGCACGTCATCAATATATCTTTTCCAGAGCACCAGGTTCGCCGCCCAGTCATTGCTGGACCATATATGACGGTCCTCCCAATAACTCATATATAGGTTAGCATAGCTGGGCGCGAACCTGGTGCCCATTGCTGTCCCTTCTAGCTGAAGGTAGTATTGATTATGAAACCAAAAATAATTATGAGTAAGAATGAAATGAATATTAGTGAGAATGAATTCAACTTGATTCTTGTTAAGGGAAGGGTCATGTTCTAGAAAGTGTCTGATGCTGGAAAGTCCCAGGTTGTGTTTGATTACTGTATATAATGATGAAACGTCGCACGTCACTAACCAATACTCAGGTGTCCATGTGATGTCTCTCAAAAGCTGCAATACATGGGTGGTATCCTTTAGATATGCTTTCTGTTTCCCAACATAAGGTTGAAGAAATGTATCTATGTAATGGGATAGATTGGCTGAGATGGAGCCTATGCCTGAAATGATTGGTCTGCCAGGTGGATTAGTGATGTTTTTATGAATTTTTGGAAGGTAATATATTACTGGGATTATTGGATGTGGGTTGTGTATGTATTGGTATTCATTTAAATTAATAATGCCCAATTCCAGTCCGTGTTTGAGGATGGATGTCAATTCTTGTGCATATACATCAGTGGGGTTCTGATCCAATTTTTGGTAAGTTTTACAATCAGATAGAAGCCTATTGATTTCATTTATGTAGTCTACCCTGTTCAAAAGGACAATACCCCCCCCTTTATCAGCGGGCTTGATTACGATTTGTTCCAATTTTTTTAATTGATTGAGAGCTGCCATTTCATTTTTGTTTAAATTAACCTGTGGGCGATGTTTTCGTGTATCTATTTTCTCCAAATCTGCTAACACCATGGTTTCATATGTAATTATTTCATGGCTTTTTGTCTGTTTTGGGTAAAAATGAGAGGGAGGTTTAAGGTTAGTATGTTTATATAATCCTAAATCTAGCGTCTGGTGTGTTGTTCTTTCTAAAGGTGTCTTTTGAAAAAAACGTTTTAGTGTTAATTTCCTAATGAATTTATGTACATCAATATATGTCTCAAATTTGTTCAATCTGTTGGTTGGGGCAAATTTTAGCCCTTTGTTTAGAACACTAGTCTCATCATTAGACAGATTGTAGCTACTAAGGTTGAATATGCCTATTGGTGTAATGGTGTTTCTATCGATAAGAGGTGGTGGGAGGATGTGCCCTCCCCTGCATCCTCTTCTAGTTCTTTTACCTTTCTTTTGAGGGGATGGGGTCTTGTTGGTAAATATCTCTCTGTGAATCTCGGTCCCAGACCTAAAAAATGACTTAGTTGTGAGATAGGGTTCTGGGATTCCACTTCTGAAGCGGGGGAGTCCAGGGGGGGGGTGTTAGGTTCACTTGGTCTGCTGAGAGGAGTGGAGTATAGTGTCATACTGGTGTTAAGTAAGGGGGTTTTTGACCTTTGATCTGTTTTTGTACCTACAGGTGACATGATTGAGTCCTGTTTATTGGTGGGGGATTCAGTATGTATGGTAAGATTGTGCTGCCAACCGAATCCAAAAGATTTTTTGGCTAGATTCTGATATTCAATACTAGACTCACTGTATGATGAGTGTGACGTATCATCTAAAGTGTTAATTGTGTCATTGTGTTGATCTACCGTCAGTGAAGGATTAGATCCTTGGTGGATCAACTTCATATACTGTTGATATGTTAATCCTAATTTGTGATATATTTTCCGGGGATTGGATGATGGCTCTTGTGATTGATATGTTACTTTTCTAGTGAATTTAAGATGTTTGCCTGTATTAGATATACCGATGTTTGGAAAATTTGGTCTCATACTTTTTGCTTGGGATTTAGTCCCCGACTGGCGTTTCAACCCAAACTTATCCCGAATGTATTTGGATTTTTTGATGCGTACGATTTCTTTTTCTTTATGTTCCAGTCTATTTTTCATTAGTTTCAAGAGGTCATTGTATACTGGTTCATTGTTAAAGGGACTCAATTCTGAATCTATGGAATTAATTTTGTTCTCAATTTCGTTGAGATGTTGTTGATGTTGTGTGATAAGTAAAGAGACGAGCCTAATTGAGCAATCATTGAGAATAGATTGCCATCCATTCAAAAAGGTGGAGTCATCGTTGTAACAGGATGGTATTTTTTTAAGTTTGAGACCCCTAGGTATAATATTTTCAGATAAATATTTCTCTAAACTGTGAATGTCCCACCAGGTACGTATCTCTTTATGTAATAGCTGTTCAAATTCAAGTAATCGGAGACAGTAATTGTTCCCTTGAGTGTCGGGCGTATTAGATTGAAGTGTTGCTGGGAAGACTACACTGGATGTGTGGTTACGTGTGTTTCTCAAACCCAAAGGGTCTCTATATTGATTAGACATGGTTATAATGTGTTGCAATCCAGGTGGGAGCAGCAGGTCTAATGGATATAAAGCAATGGCTAGATAGAATATTAAAGACTATGCGCTCACCTCCTGATGTTGCAGGAGCTGCAATCAGGGCTAGGGATCCCTCCCTAGTAATAACCTAAACAAAGCAAATCCTAATGCGCTCACTGACTCAAGATATCTAAAATAATAATAAACTGTGTAAATATGTGGGATCTGGTGAATATATTTGTATCACAGCGATTGGATGCAACAATTGTTTATTTGTTATTCCCTATACTGATAACTACCATGTAAATACCTATACATAAAACACATCATGAGGATAATGATACAATATTATAAAAATTCTTTTTTAAAGACATTAAACACTGTTAAATATACAAAAAAATTTTTTGTATATTTAACAGTGTTTAATGTCTTTAAAAAAGAATTTTTATAATATTGTATCATTATCCTCATGATGTATAGGTATTTACATGGTAGTTTTCAGTATAGGGAATAACAAATAAACAATTGTTGCATCCAATCGCTGTGATACAAATATATTCACCAGATCCCACATATTTACACAGTTTATTATTATTTTAGATATCTTGAGTCAGTGAGCGCATTAGGATTTGCTTTGTTTATTTTATTAAATCTTGGTCTCCATGAAAATGGCCACCTCCATAGGCATCAATACATGGACATAGGACACAATTTCTGAACTGTCATCATGCCACAGATGGCGAAGCCAACCACGTCTTGTACTGGCTCAGCATCAGGGAGAATGCCAGACTCTTCAGGGAGTGAGGGAGATCACCACTATTTCAGGGAGTCTCCCTGACATTCAGGGAGAGTTGGCAAGTATGATTTATAGGGGCACAAATACCATTGTAATAAAAACATTAAAATGCATACTTGCCGTGATGCCGGAGGGGAGGGGCCAAGGGGAGAACGCGGTGATGCGATTTGTGTAATTACGTCCCCACCCCTGCTGCGCCATCCCGCAATTCGCAGGGCAAAATTCAGCAGAAAACATGACAGACTTGTAATGTTGGTCAATAGGCGACAAAACTCCACCATCTAGTGACAGAACAGGCTGTGTGACTGCGCCATGCTGCCACTTTAATATCAAAAACAAAAATACTGTTGATGAGGAGGAATACGAGTGTTGGCTACGACTGTCCTAAAGACACACCAACGCCCGGTCTGCAGGTCTCATCACAACAGAATGGCCTTTAGCAAATATAAATGGATGTTGTATTGTTAATACAAGCACTGCAAGACACCAACTTTCTGCATTTTTCACACCGTACAGGGAATCAAACACAGGTTTTACTAATAGTATTTCCTATTTCCATATATAAACTGGCTATGACGTCACATGGGGCCTAATGTCTGAACAGCTATTGCATGTAAGTTGCTTGTTTAAAAAGAGCGCAGAACTTGTGCGCAGTTCAGACTGTATTCAAACCCAAGCGTATTTTATGATGCGTTTCGATTTGAATCTAGGTGGAAGCACTTTACGCCGACATAGTGCTTGTCGTACGTAGACACACAAACAGACTGCGGTATACACACGTGAGTATGTACAATAACAGTTCACATCAGAACACATAAAACTTTGATCATAAAATAATAGGTCTTACAGTATAATCATTTATATAAATATTGAACTTCAAATATAATATATTTTCCATTTTTTTTTTTTACGTAAAAATAAAGATGATTTCAATGTGTTTTAATAGTCTATCTTAGTTGTATACAGTTGTTCTGAGATATTTAGTGGCACATATATTGTGTAATTTGCAAATCAAAATCTATATTGTATCGGTCATCACTATCAGTCGGCATTTACACCTGCATTGTAGTGGGTGCAAAATATATGTATGAAAACAAACAAACTTACGGCAAACATTGGACTTGAATCGGCCACATCTTCAGTGGAACGCCCAGTGGCTAATTACAATTCCTGGGATGCAGCAACTGTAGGTAGGATTTGAAGCAATGACTTGTAGGTGGCAGTATTGTGGTATTTTCCCATTTGTGGAATGTGCCCCTTATATCTCTAACTGCCCCTTATATATCTAACCTCCTCTCCATTCACACTCCTGCCCGCTCCCTGCGCTCGGCCAATGATCGCCGCCTCTCCTCCACACTGATCACCTCTTCCCACTCTCGAATCCAAGACTTCTCCCGTGCTGCCCCCCTTCACTGGAACGACCTCCCTCGCTCCATCCGTCTCTCTCCCAATCTGTGCTCCTTCAAACGGGCACTTAAAACTCACCTGTTCCTTAAGACCAACCATCCACTTAACCGCTCATCTCTTCGCTCATCCTCCCTTGACCCCTCTTCTCTCTCCCCTTTGATTCACTTGCTCCCTTTTGTGCCTGATTCTGTTTACCCTCCCTTAGGATGTAAGCTCGTATGAGCAGGGCCCTCTTCCCTCCTGTCTCCATACCTGTTCTTCTGCTCCGTCTCTACTGTATCTGCCTGCCTGGAGTTTCTGAAGTACTGGTACTGTGTGTTTATTGTTCTGTACTGTTCTACCCTGTATAGTCTACTGTTTGTACTATGTGCGGCGCTGCGGAAACCTTGTGGCGCCTTACAAATAAACGATAATAATAATAATGTGTCTTCTTTCATAGCTGAATTTACTATAGGTATAAATAAAATATTTTAAAATTCAGCTGCGTATATTTATAACAGTGGTGACACTGTGCTGTACTGCAGTGATAATAAGGGCTGTACTGACACTGCAGAGACACTGGGTGCTGTATGGTGACACTGTGCTGTACTGCAGTGATAATAAGGGCTGTACTGACACTGCAGACACTGGGTGCTGTATGGTGACACTGCTGTACTGCAGTGATAATAAGAGCTGTACTGACACTGCAGAGACACTGGGTGCTGTATGGTGACACTGTGCTGTACTGCAGTGATAATAAGGGCTGTACTGACACTGCAGACACTGGGTGCTGTATGGTGACACTGTGCTGTACTGCAGTGATAATAAGGGCTGTACTGACACTGCAGACACTGGGTGCTGTATGGTGACACTGTGCTGTACTGCAGTGATAATAAGAGCTGTACTGACACTGCAGAGACACTGGGTGCTGTATGGTGACACTGCTGTACTGCAGTGATAATAAGGGCTGTACTGACACTGCAGACACTGGGTGCTGTATGGTGACACTGCTGTACTGCAGTGATAATAAGAGCTGTACTGACACTGCAGACACTGGGTGCTGTATGGTGACACTGTGCTGTACTGCAGTGATAATAAGGGCTGTACTGACACTGCAGACACTGGGTGCTGTATGGTGACACTGTGCTGTACTGCAGTGATAATAAGGGCTGTACTGACACTGCAGACACTGGGTGCTGTATGGTGACACTGTGCTGTACTGCAGTGATAATAAAGGCTGTACTGACACTGCAGACACTGGGTGCTGTATGGTGACACTGTGCTGTACTGCAGTGATAATAAGAGCTGTACTGACACTGCAGAGACACTGGGTGCTGTATGGTGACACTGCTGTACTGCAGTGATAATAAGAGCTGTACTGACACTGCAGACACTGGGTGCTGTATGGTGACACTGTGCTGTACTGCAGTGATAATAAGAGCTGTACTGACACTGCAGACACTGGGTGCTGTATGGTGACACTGTGCTGTACTGCAGTGATAATAAGGGCTGTACTGACACTGCAGATATTGGGTGCTGTATGGTGACACTGTGCTGTACTGCAGTGATAATAAGGGCTGTGCAGACACTGGGTGCTGTATGGTGACACTGTGCTGTACTGCAGTGATAATAAGAGCTGTACTGACACTGCAGAGCCACTGTGCTGTATGGTGACACTGTGCTGTACTGCAGTGATAATAAGGGCTGTGCAGACACTGGGTGCTGTATGGTGACACTGTGCTGTACTACAGTGATAATAAGAGCTGTACTGACACTGCAGACACTGGGTGCTGTATGGTGACACTGTGCTGTACTGCAGTGATAATAAGAGCTGTACTGACACTGCAGAGACACTGGGTGCTGTATGGTGACACTGTGCTGTACTGCAGTGATAATAAGGGCTGTACTGACACTGCAGACACTGGGTGCTGTATGGTGACACTGTGCTGTACTGCAGTGATAATAAAGGCTGTACTGACACTGCAGACACTGGGTGCTGTATGGTGACACTGTGCTGTACTGCAGTGATAATAAGAGCTGTACTGACACTGCAGAGACACTGGGTGCTGTATGGTGACACTGCTGTACTGCAGTGATAATAAGAGCTGTACTGACACTGCAGACACTGGGTGCTGTATGGTGACACTGTGCTGTACTGCAGTGATAATAAGAGCTGTACTGACACTGCAGACACTGGGTGCTGTATGGTGACACTGTGCTGTACTGCAGTGATAATAAGGGCTGTACTGACACTGCAGATATTGGGTGCTGTATGGTGACACTGTGCTGTACTGCAGTGATAATAAGGGCTGTGCAGACACTGGGTGCTGTATGGTGACACTGTGCTGTACTGCAGTGATAATAAGAGCTGTACTGACACTGCAGAGCCACTGTGCTGTATGGTGACACTGTGCTGTACTGCAGTGATAATAAGGGCTGTGCAGACACTGGGTGCTGTATGGTGACACTGTGCTGTACTACAGTGATAATAAGAGCTGTACTGACACTGCAGACACTGGGTGCTGTATGGTGACACTGTGCTGTACTGCAGTGATAATAAGAGCTGTACTGACACTGCAGAGACACTGGGTGCTGTATGGTGACACTGTGCTGTACTGCAGTGATAATAAGAGCTGTACTGACACTGCAGACACTGGGTGCTGTATGGTGACACTGTGCTGTACTACAGTGATAATAAGAGCTGTACTGACACTGCAGACACTGGGTGCTGTATGGTGACACTGTGCTGTACTGCAGTGATAATAAGAGCTGTACTGACACTGCAGACACTGGGTGCTGTATGGTGACACTGTGCTGTACTGCAGTGATAATAAGAGCTGTACTGACACTGCAGACACTGGGTGCTGTATGGTGACACTGTGCTGTACTGCAGTGATAATAAGAGCTGTACTGACACTGCAGAGACACTGGGTGCTGTATGGTGACACTGTGCTGTACTGCAGTGATAATAAGAGCTGTACTGACACTGCAGAGCCACTGTGCTGTATGGTGACACTGTGCTGTACTGCAGTGATAATAAGAGCTGTACTGACACTGCAGACACTGGGTGCTGTATGGTGACACTGTCCTGTACTGCAGTGATAATAAGAGCTGTACTAACACTGCAGAGACACTGGGTGCTGTATGGTGACACTGTGCTGTACTGCAGTGATAATAAGAGCTGTACTAACACTGCAGAAACACTCGGTGCTGTATGGTGACACTGTGCTGTACTGCAGTGATAATAAGAGCTGTACTGACACTGGGTGCTGTATGGTGACACTGTGCTGTACTGCAGTGATAATAGGGGAATGTGCAGACACTGCAGAGACACTGGGTGCTGTGTGGTGACACTGTGCTGTACTACAGTGATAATAAGGGCTGTACTGACACTGCAGACACTGGGTGCTGTATGGTGACACTGTGCTGTACTGCAGTGATAATAAGAGCTGTACTGACACTGCAGACACTGGGTGCTGTATGGTGACACTGTACTGCAGTGATAATAAGAGCTGTACTGACACTGCAGACACTGGGTGCTGTATGGTGACACTGTGCTATACTGCAGTGATAATAAGGGCTGTACTGACACTGCAGACACTGGGTGCTGTATGGTGACACTGTGCTGTACTGCAGTGATAATAAGAGCTGTACTGACACTGCAGACACTGGGTGCTGTATGGTGACACTGTGCTGTACTGCAGTGATAATAAGAGCTGTACTGACACTGCAGACACTGGGTGCTGTATGGTGACACTGTGCTGTACTGCAGTGATAATAAGAGCTGTACTGACACTGCAGACACTGGGTGCTGTATGGTGACACTGTACTGCAGTGATAATAAGAGCTGTACTGACACTGCAGAGACACTGGGTGCTGTATGGTGACACTGTACTGCAGTGATAATAAGAGCTGTACTGACACTGCAGAGACACTGTGCTGTATGGTCCACTGAAATTTCTCCAATTAAAATGGCAACCCAAATTTAAATATCTGGGAATTTGGATTACTAATACCGTTTCAGAATATGTACAACTGAATTTGCAACCTCAAGTCAAATATCTTAAATCAAAAATTCATGTTTGGAGGAAGTTCCCACTTTCTGTCTCTGGCAGGATAAATTTGACACATACATATACCGCCTTCCATCTTTTGTAGCAGTGATCAATATTTGGCTTCTCTGGTTGTGGGGGCTAAGGTTAAGCTTAGCTTGCTGTAAAGGTCTAGACCCTCTGGTGGCCTTGCGCATCCTAACCTGAAATTCTATTATACTGCCTCTCAGTTGGCCAATCTTAAAACATGGATCTCTGATCACGATTATCACAATCTGCTATGGGAATTAGTGCGCCAAATCAATGCTAGCCATATGCCTTTAGAGTCGTTACTGTCTGGGCGGCTTGGCTCTCGGCCTTCCCTACTTCTGATACAAGCAAATAAGATTTGGACAATTAGTAATAAAGTGGTGGGATATACTGACACTGACCCTTGCACACCTATTTGGGGAACAAAGACGTTAAAAGGAATTAGACACAGTGGAAGGGTCCAGGCGCTGGTCTGAATATGGTGTAAAGGTTCTTGGCCAATTATATGACACGGCTATTCTCAAATCCTTTGTTCAGTTGTCTAGGGAATTCTCCATACCCAGAACAATATTCTTCTCTTATCTTCAATTGTGGCATGCTATAATACAATTTAAGGGGAAACTACCAGCAATTGTTATAGCCCCACTGAGAAAGCAACTACAGGCCCTTGGCCACAAGGGTTTGATTTCATATATGTACTCACATTTCTTATATGAATCAACAATATGTGATTTGGATGATCTGAGATATCTGTGGTAACTAGATATAGGTCCTCTAACTAATAAGGATTGGAGAACTGTCCTGAATAGCTCTAGTGTTAACACAGCGCCTTAAAAGTTACAACAAGAACAAGATTTTATTTTACATAGGGCTTACCTGACCCCTATTAGATTCACAGGGTCACTCATTGTATTAAAACAACTGGAATTGTGGTTCCTCTTCGGTCACCAGCCACTTGTTTATTTGGGCTGCGTCCAAAGGGTAAGGTCAACAAGCCGACACAACTCTACATTTATCAATTGTTTATGATGACGAACGCCAACATAGCTGGCTGGCTCCAGCAAGCCCCACAATAAAAAACTGGAAAGCATTGGTCAACACGGGTTGGGTACGGTTTGTTGGTGTTGAAAAAACCCACATGAAGAAGTCCTACAAGTAAAATCCGATTTTAGTGTAAAACCGATGTCAAAAGAAACACAATTACCTTTTACCGACGGTAGAGATCTCCGATTAGATCACGATCCTGACAAGAAGTTATTGCGATTGGACAAGTCTTCCTCCCTGCAGCTTTATGTCATCACAATGTCTGTTAACAGAAATTTAAAGTGGCAATGTGGGGCCCCCTAAGGTTAAGTGTTTAAACACTTAATAGAAATTTAAAGCGGCAATGTCGGGTTAAGTGTTTAAACACTGAACCTTAGGGGTCCCCACATCGCCGCTTTAAATTTCTGTTAACAGACGTCGCTATGACATAAAGCTGCAGGGCCGAAGACTTTTCCAATCACAATAACTTCTTGTCAGCATCGTGATCCAATCGGAGATCTCTACAGTCAGCTAAAAGGTAATAGTGCTTCTTTTGACATCGGTTTTACACTAAAATCGGATTTTACTTGTAGGGCTTCTTTATGTCGGTTTGGTGGTAATCGCATCGGGTCAACACTACTATTGGGCATGAGAGGTTTGTGTATACCAGCAGACAGGCTCTTAAGAAATTTGAGGCTATATGGTTTGATGGCTTGGTGGCTCGAATACTTAAGTCTGCGGATACCCCCTCCCCCCAGGGTCATATGTCAAATTTTAACCCTCACCCTGTAACATGCATACATTGTCTAGGTGCACCACTGTGGCCAATGGGTAAACTATGCAGGCCCTATTTGTGTATTTTAATGGATAGCTACGCGTGGACATATTTGGCTCTAGCTCCTTAACATGGTTAGCACATATGATGTATTTACATGGATGACTCTCCTGACAGCTATTATTGCGATTGTTTTTTTTTTTCTTGAATTTAAAACTAAAGGCTTACTCTTCTCATACACCTGGATCTCTCTGCTACATTTGACACTGTTGACCACTCTGTCCTCATACAAACACTACAATCCCTAGGTCTTCAAGATACTGTCCTAACCTGGTTCTCATCCTACCTATCTAAATTGTTCTTTAAGTTTTAATTTCTCTGGATCCACCTCTGCTCTGCTTCCTTTATCAGTTGGAGTACCACAAGGCTCAGTCCTAGGTCCACTGCTATTCTCACCACTTCTTGGAAAACTAATTTTAGATTTCATTATCCTTTCTATGCGGATGATAAACAATTATATCACTAACTGTGATGTCTTGTGTTACTGACTGTTTTTATGCCATTTCTTCTTGGATATCTTCTCACCAACTCAAATTCAATCTTTCAAACACAAGATGAATAATATTCCCACCCATCAACAGAAGCTTCCTGCCTGACATGTCTATTTCTGTTGACAACATGACCATAAATCCCACCCCACTCGCTGTCTAGGTGTGATTCTTGACTCGCAACTACCCTTCGTTCCCCACATTGACTATCTAAATCATGTTAAATACATCTAAAAACATTTCCAGAATACGTACATATCTCACACAAGACACTGCAAAAACTTTAATTAATGAACTCATCTCCTGTATCCTAATTTCCTCCTCATTGGTCTTCCCAAAATCAGACTCTTAACCCTACAATCTATTTTGAATGCAGCGGCTGCACATCCTAACAAAAATTGCTGTGTAAAACTGGGAGTTCTGATTATATAAGTTAACTACATTATTTAACTCTTTTCAGTCATCACCAGGCTCCTTCGAAGGCAACTGAAAACGCTTACTTCTGGGTGTTGTGTATAGCTGCTGCAGCACATCTTTTCCGGTGCTCAAATGTAGCCCTTACAAGGACTCTTACACATCACTATGTGGTAGTGATGAAACACCTAGTTGGAAAATAAGATTGCACACACCTTTACATAGGGCTCTGCTGCACATTTTTTAGTATTTTTTACAGACAGTCCGGCAACGGATAATCAGAAGGAAAGCCCCCTGCTCCAATCTAGTCTATGTTCATTATTATGTATCAGTGCTTTAATGAGGCATTTAAAAGCCAATGTTTAATTCCTACTGATACATTACCCTAAGAAGACATGTATAATGCATTCACAGAGAATCTAGTAGTTAATGACCTGAACTATACTTTTGAGAGGTATAAATTATTAAGTCAGTACAGTTTTCAACAAAGGTATTTGTGACTGGAAAGTTAACAACAATATTCATTAATCCAGATACTGTTCCTTGGCTATTCTACTTTAAATTGGGTTAGTGACGGCGCCTCAAAGTCTCCTTTTCCACTTAATGCAATCGCATAATTGTCACCAGTACTTAAACTGTCCTATAGCACCATCTTCAGGCATAGAATGGTTACTGCAGGCGTAACAAAGTCAATTTTTCTGTGTTTCATGCTGGCAATACACGGGTTAATCCCGCTGCTCAGCCTGGTGAACGAGCAACAGGTTTACTGTCCGGTCTATCAGTCATGGACTTAATAAAGGACTGGTGTAAAATGCCTGCTGATGTGTTATTACAGGTAGGTGTCTCTTTCTTTCATTAAATGCATTGTTTTCTCTTAGTACTGAGATTAAGGGTGATGTGTGGCCCTTTTGAAGGGTAGCTGGCCACACCACATGGCCCCTGAAGTGTATCGGGTTGCCCGTCACTGTAATACTTCACTGGCTCCTTCGTTTCTTGTCTCGCCCTGTGCTGAACAATATGAAAGATTCCCCTGGTTACATAAAGCGTGATTTACTGCCAGCGGCCATGTCATCCCTCCTAGGTGTTTCGGTTTGACCCGCGCACCGGTTCCTGGCTGCAAGCTGCCGGCATGCTGGAGAGAAGGACGCGTTTTCACACCGAGGTTATCTGTGACCGTATCGTCGCCGTGGGAGGAGGATCTCTATTGGGTCACCTCACCCAGAGCGTGGAAGAGTACGAGCCCGCGGACAACAAGTGGGAGTACACCGCCCCCTTCCCGATTCCGGTGGCTGATCACGCTGGCACCACCCACAAAGGCATTCTGTACATTTCAGGTAACTATGGCAACGTACCTGTCCCGGTTTGAGGACCTCGTAGGGGTGCAGACTATACGAAAGTGAAGGTGTTGTATTTATTCCTTAATATACGGTAATTGCAACTTTTGCTTTTATTAATAACACATTCTTATCTGTTGTGTATCTCATTGCACTACCCTATTTGTACGTAACATAACTAGGCATTAAAATGTGTTTTCGACACATTATTAGGTTGTGTACAAATATGCCTAATGCTTGCGTATCCTGAAGAGTCTTACCCACTTCTTCCTCGCTCAGTATGGTCATATATTATAAGAAACCACACCCAACCCACACATGATTCATAGAGGGTCCCTTCACCCCATCCTCAGCACCATGCGGACCCCTGATGAAATTGACACCCATAGGAACCCAGGGCCTGATTCATTAAGGATCTTAACTTAAGAAACTTCTTATTTCAGTCTCCTGGACAAAACCATGTTACAATGCAAGGGGTGCAAATTAGTATTCTGTTTTGCACATAAGTTAAATACTGACCGTTTTCTCATGTAGCACACATATACTTGACAGCTTATTTGTACACTGAAATTTAAAGTTGATATGTGTGTGCTACATGAAAAAACAGTCAGTACTTAACTTATATGCAAACAGGGGCGGATTGGGAAGATAAAGTGGCCCTGGGAAAAAATCTGGAAGTGGCCTCATGTGGGCGGGACCAAATCAACTGGCGGGACAAACACAAAAGTAGGCGGGATTAGTACAAAGTTGACTATGCCACCAGAGGGCTGTAAAGTGCTAGACTGCCCATTACATACCACTCTTCCCCCAACATTCCCTCTCACGGGACAGAGCTCTAAAACAGGACTGACCCGCTGAAATTGGGACATATGATTATTGGTTCACCCACATAACGGCTGCCTCCTCTGTGTAAAAGTGATGGGTACATTAATACATAGAAAGTAGGACAAAATGAGCAACTAAATGTAGCAGTACCAACCCAGTATCAGAGAATGTCATCACAATATACATATTCGTGTTCATTAATAACATGGTGCAGAGGAACTGCCAATATAGAAAAATACAGTTGGCAGACTGTCCTGCTCTCTCCTACCTGTACTTGTTGCTTTCCCCACCTGTGGCTGCTGGTGTCTCTTGATCAGTTGCTGCTTGTCTGGATCCTGGAATGCTGGAGCCCTATTTGGGTAAAAAAAAATGAGTACATGAAATTTAGAAAACTCCAATGAGCTCCAGTGTTAAATCAATAGCACCCACATTTAATAAATTGGCTTCCCTTTAGCCCCAACATTAAAATACTAGTATTCACATTTAAGAAATAAACCTATTTCACTCCCTCCAATCAGCCCCAGCAATAAATTTAATAGCATTTACGTTTAATAAATAGAGCCATTTATCACAACCATGCCTGCATTAAATAATTCATATTCACATTTAATAAATAGCCCTCTTTCTCAAACTCAGCCAGCCCCACATTCAATTAATAGCCCCAAACCATCCCATCTTAAAGTAATAGACCCCGCTATTAAATACCTACCTCACACCCATATTACATTGCCACAAGCCCCCTTTGCCATCACACACATTACATTGCCACAAGCCCCCTTTGCCATCACACACATTACATTGCCACAAGCCCCCTTTGCCAACACACAACATTGCCACAAGCCCCCTTTGCCATCACACACATTACATTGCCACAAGCCCCCTTTGCCATCACACACATTACATTGCCACAAGCCCCCTTTGCCATCACACACATTACATTGCCACAAGCCCCCTTGCCATCACACACATTACATTGCCACAAGCCCCCTCCCTGCTGCCCACACACACACATTGCCATCAGCCCCCTCCCTGCTGCCCACACACACACATTGCCATCAGCCCCCTCCCTGCTGCCCCCAAACACACACAACATTGCCATCAGCCCCCACCGCCATTGCTGCCCTCACACACACAACATTGCCATCAGCCCCCACCGCCATTGCTGCCCTCACACACACAACATTGCCATCAGCCCCCACCGCCATTGCTGCCCTCACACACACAACATTGCCATCAGCCCCCACCGCCATTGCTGCCCTCACACACACAACATTGCCATCAGCCCCCACCGCCATTGCTGCCCTCACACACACAACATTGCCATCAGCCCCCCCCCCACACTGCTGGCCACACACTCAACGTTGTCATCTTCCCCCGCCCACACAGCCAACAGGCCCCCTCAGTTGCTCACACACACACACAGCCAACAGGCCCCCTCAGCTGCTCACACACACACAGCCAACAAGCCCCCTCAGCTGCTCACACACACACAGCCAACAGGCCCCCTCAGCTGCTCACACACACACAGCCAACAGGCCCCCTCAGCTGCTCACACACACACACAGCCAACAAGCCCCCTCAGCTGCTCACACACACACACACAGCCAACAGGCCCCCTCAGCTGCCCACACACACACAGCCAACAGGCCCCCTCAGCTGCCCACACACACACAGCCAACAAGCCCCCTCAGCTGCTCACACACACACAGCCAACAAGCCCCCTCAGCTGCTCACACACACACAGCCAACAGGCCCCCTCAGCTGCCCACACACACACAGCCAACAAGCCCCCTCAGCTGCTCACACACACACAGCCAACAGGCCCCCCCCCAGCTGCACTCTCTCTCTCTCACACACACACACAGAGACAACAGGCCCCCACCGCTGCGAGCACACACACAAACACACACAAAAACACATAGCCTACACTTACGTTTCAGTAGCTTCCAGCGGCGATTCTCTGCTCACATGGGACGGCACCTGGTCAGGTAAACAATTCCTTATACGTATGGAGGTACGATTCAAAAACATTTCTGCTCCATTGACCTCGCAGTGAATGGATTCAGCCGAAGTGCCATTGAAAGGTAGCTGTGAAAATAGCTACATTTGGAAAAGTGCAGATTTATGTTTTGTCCACCAAACTACATTGCAATTTTGACTTCCTACAAATGATAATGTGTTTTATGGGATTTTTTTTTAATAAAAGCGACTATTTCTGTATTGTGAAGTCCCTACTTCCTTTTTTAACTCTGCTAATATTACCAAATAAAACCTCTATTTACTTCTATAAAAAGCTTGCTTTCCTCTTTTTTTATGTTGTGATATAGATGTGAGCTGTAAATATATTAACATTCAAAAATCTCCAGTATAGTAGTTGTACTACTTTTTTTCCCCGTGGAGTAAAATTACTGCTCTTAATATTTTAAATAGTATTTCCTTTAAAAAACAAAAAAATACAACTGTTTGAAAAAGAAAACATGTAAAAATAAATGCACCATGCATCATTTCTTGGCATTTTTGGCATGAATAAGTTTAAACTATAAATACATCATTGCATAAGGGTGTTTTACTGAAGTTGGGCTCCCAAATCTGTCAGGTATTATTCAAAATATATAGCTCCTAATGACCCCGTGATCATAGGATTTGTATTACTACACCATAGCAATATGAGAAAAGGCATAACACGACTGTGAAGATACCAGACTTATGTTTAGCTCTAGCTGGTCAGCCCTAAGGCATCTTTGTGCTGATGGTACCTCTATGATATCGGAAAAAGTAGAATTGTACATTATTTTTTATATAAGTATTAAAACAAACAGGATACAAATGACACAAATAACAAAAGCCAGGAAGTTCACTGCACAAAGAGCTTACTTAACAACTGTAACTTAAATGGGCTATATGCACCATTTTCCTTGGAGCACTGATCTTCCGCTTAGCCATTTGTTCCCTCATCTACTGGTAGGCCAGAGACAGTCTGATGTCTTCCTGCTTTTGGAAGGTGCACAAAATGACAAATTTACGGAGACTTCTGAGATCCCAGGTTCTGGCAAGATCAGTCCAGCCCAATAGAAGCCATCACTCCTATTCAGAACTATCTCCCAAGTGCAAGATAGTGTGTACTGAATACTTTAACATATGCTCTTTATATAGAGCTAAAACAAGTCTCCACCCCTGCCATGAATTCAAATAAGCACTTGACATACAGTGCCAACCCTAGTGGATGTTTGAGCAGGGCACCCTGTTTAGGGTGTGGATTGCACTGAGCCAACAAATCGGGGCCAGGTCTGACTGGGCCAATGGACAGGAGGGCAAGTGGGCTCAACCTTTATTTGACAAACCTGACTGTCACCCTGCTCTCGCCACAACATCATCAAACTTGTTTTGTAGACTGTATACAAATTCTCAGTATGATTTTTTTTTTCTCTATAAGCTGTTGAGATTTGAAAGTGAATAAAATAAACTGCAAGACCAATCTGTTATGACCATGCCCAATGGCGTTGTACATTCTAAGAGCAGTTGGGTTATAAAAGCTTGAAAACCAGACGTCCCATGTGGAGCAACCCTCCCTTTTCTAAGACACCAGTTTCTAATACTTTTGTTTGCAGATAATAAAAATTATTCTCTGTCCCAGTGGAGCTTCCAGTGTAAAATCTCTACAACATACACACATATAGGTTAATTCTGTCAGAAGTCATGTAACCTACCAGTATGTTTGAGTGTAGGAAATAACCGGAGCACCTGGAGAGAGCATACAAAATCCACACAGATAGTACACGTGGCCCCAGTGCTGTAAGGCAGCAATCCAAAGCGGTGTGCCACCGAGCTGCTCAATGTTGCCAATAAGGGTGTTGTGTCCATTTATATTGCACTTATGGGAAAGCAGAAATGCCACCTCATGTACAGCAGGGTGTTGTAGGGTTTGGGATCTGTGACATGAGTTTGTATATAATAAGAAAGAATGCATGACAGAATTAACTGCCCAAGTAGTATCCTGAATCAGAGCCATAACTTAAAATTTTAGCGCCCGGGGTAAAAAAACAAAAAATGCCAGCCCCCGAGCCCTCAACTTTAACCAAACGAACCTAAAATATTCATAAACTGCGCCCCCCTTAAGTATTGCGCTCTGGGCGGCCGCCCCTATCGCACAGCCCTCGTTACGGCCCTGTCCTGAATATTCATAGTATGTAAGATTGGTGATGTTTACACCATTTAGTAAGCATATTATATGAAATAGTTGGTTGCCTTTATTTTTCTTTTATTGTGTATGTGATGGGTGGGGCTACTCAATAACAAACTATCCACTTTTAAATTAAACTCTGGTGCTTAATTAGAAACAAACTGCTTTAAAAAAACAAAACAAAAAAAAAAACCACTCATGGTTTTGTTTAAATTTTTAAAAATAGGGATTGTCTTCCACCTGTGCTTTAACTGTGATTTAACACATCGCCGATCTACTAGGAAACTGTGTTCATATTTGTTTTAAGAACATAACACCATAGTAGTTGTTGTTTTAAATGTCTGAGTGATCAATTTGCCAGCAGGTTTTGAAATACATTTAATATGTATAGAAGTATTTGTCCTTAAATGTGAATATCACATTTCCCTAAAATCTTTATGTGAAATATAATCCCGACCTCCGTAAAATACCAGTTAATAAATTTAGATTATACTAGGCCTTGTTTCTTTAGGCCCATTAATCTCCAAGTGAGCTTTGCCGTCCTTAATAATGACTTGGACAGCTGGACAAACAGTGAAGTAGAAAGCATGTATTACTTTACAGGACAGAAATGACACTCATGGCATAAAGTGGTGTCTTAAAACCTCACACCTGTATTCTAGAAAACCAGCATGGATGTTTCCTAATCAATATAAGGCCCTTTTCTCTGTACCTGCGTAAAATAACTTTTTTGAAATGTGTGTTTTAAACACTGGTGCCGATGCATGAAATGTGAAGGTGTCTAAGATCAGGTCACGAGTCGCCAAGAGCTCTATCTGAGTCCGTACCAAAGAGAACTCGTATAAACTCTTACATAGATGGTATTTAGTCCCAACCCGCTTGAAAGCCATATATCCTGACTCCTCTAGTCAATGTTGGAGACTATGTGGGCAAGAAGGCTCATTCCAACACATCTGGTGGTCCTGTCCGAGACTTGTGGAGTTCTGGCGGAAAATTCACAATTTAATTAACAGTCACCTCAGTAAAACTCCCTCCGCCCCTCATACTCACTATTGCATAGGCCTATACCGGACGTCAACAAATATACAATGGCGCTTATAGGCCATATACTCAATGCAGCTAAATGCGCAATAGCAGCAAATTGGAAACATCTAGAATCCCCATCGTTGCCTGAAATTATCAACAGAATTTGGCAGACATATAGATGTGTCACTGGGCCACCTGCTTTTTTACCTTTAAAATGTTCCAAAATAGGCTGCTGAGTCATGGCCTGCCCCCTTGGCTAATATTTTCCAGCCCTCCCCGAATGTCACCATCTGCATAGGAAGTAGTTGTTTTCTAACAAGGTGGTTAAGCTGTGAAATTTAAAAATATACTGGATGCTGTAATTACCGGAAAATATTATATGTAGCTATAATTAATAGATAACATTATGGAAGTGATTGAATCATGGAATTTATCGGATTGACATTTTTAGAGTAAGGAAGGAATTTTTCCCCATTTCAGGTTCAATTTCCAACTTTCCTTTCCCACTGGATATAAAACTGCTGAATCAGTGAACTTTGTAATAGCAGTACCACTGGACTTATACTGCTGAATCAGTGAACTTTGCTTATCTCTATGGTAGTAGAGGCTTATTAGGATAACCGCAGCACTGGATATGGTAACTGGAAAACTGGAGGCGGAGGCGGAGGCCAGACCTGGGTAGTGGGTCTGTAGCCAGAATAAGGGTCAGGGTACAGGTCAGAGGTCGGTGCTGGCAGCAATCAAGCAGGTCAAATATTCACGTGAAGGTCAAGATCACAAGCAGAGAAGCGAGATCCAATATCCAGGCAAATGGGCAGGGCAATAGGCAATCAGGCATGGTCCAAAAGTTCAGGAGAATCAATCAGGAATGTCAGGAAACAGTTAGGGCAGCAACACACAGGCAGTGGACGCTATAACCTTCAGGGTGGCTAAGCCTACCCTGCCTAAAATACATGGAAGGGCCAGTCACAGAGGGGAAGCTCAACAGGAAAATAATTGATTATAATATGTTGCGCACATGCCCGGCTGCCCAGCTGGCTGTGTCGCGGCGGTGAACAGAAGAGCCGGACATGGGATGATGACGGCCAGTACGCAGACAGGGAACAGGAGAGAGTCGCGGCGGCTCAGACAACGCCACGGCTTATGACAATACCCACCTCCCCTTGAAGAGGGGTCAATGAACCCCAACATCCAGGTTTTCCAGGGAATTGTTTAAAGAATTCTCTGAGGAGTTTATCAGCTTGTGAGCATCTTCGAGGAACCCAAGAGCGTTTTTCTGTGCCATAGCATTTCCAGAGTACCAAGAAATGGGTTTGTCCCTGGACTTTCTTAGAATTGAGGATTGTCTCCACAATATATTCGTGACATTCATGCACGTTGACTGGCCGAGGTTTTCATGACTCCTGGAACCTGAACTTGCTAGAGGAGGCAACGGGTTTAGAGAGAATAACGGAACGTATTCGGGATTTTCAATGACGGTGGAAGTTTCAGCCTAAAGGAGATGGAATTAACCTTTTTTGACTATAGCAAAGGGTCCAATGAACCTAGTTCCAAGTTTTTTGCAGGGTTGTTTGAGCCTAATGTTCCGGGTGGAAAGCCAGACTTTATCACCTACCTTGAGAGAAAAGATCCAGTGATGGCGATCTGCAATTTTTTTTTTAATGAAAAGTGACCTGTAGCAAAGTGGAGTGGACCTTTTTCCAGATTGTTCTTAGGCAAGAGGACATAGGGTGTATACCAGAAAGGCCAGAAGGAGAAATGGAGGATAGAGAGTTAGCCTGGGATGGAAGCCATAATTACAAAAGAATGGTGACAACTTGGAGATGTAAAATCGGAGGAATTGTTCAAATGATTGGTTGACTGCCCATTAGACTGTGGATGGAATGCAGATGATAAGCTGATGTTGATGCCAAGGAGTATACAGAAAGATCTCCAAAACTGGGTGACAAATTGCGAGTTACTGTCGGAGACAATGTTTTTAGGCAGATCATGGAGGTGAAAGATACGCCGGACAAATAATAGAGCCATGATTTGAGCGTTGGGCAGCTTGTCCAAGGTGTCATGGAGCCCGAGTTTAGAATAGACCTCGAAGCCCCGCTCTAGATAGACTTACCCCCAGAGAGGTGCGGAGTATAATGATAGAGAGGTATTCACCAGGGATGCCTGCAAGATAATATGGACTTAGCTGCTTTCTAGCTGAAGGTTGCAGGTTGCAGTCCTTTAAGGAGGATTAGAGCAGGGGGAGATGGAGCCATGGAGTGGAGCAGGTCTGCTGGAAAATAAATGCAGAGGTTTAGGTGAACGGCAGTGAACCAAAGCGTTGAGGTCTTTAGAATGTGAATAGCTGAGAACAGGACTGATTATGAGGCACGAGGTTCCTGCAACAATACCGCAGGTCTTGATTGTGGAACAGGTAAGACAGGATACCAAATGAGAAGTGGTGAACTGCAGAGAACTGATGCAATTGTCACACATCAAACCCATTGATTGATGGGCTCTCCGCTGTTACTCGCCTTATTCCCAGCGGCTGTACTACTCCAGGGCGAACGCCATCTTGTCAGTTGAACTGTGCATGCACTGAGGGGCTGTCACTCACCGGACCGTGAGTGCCTCTTCTCGGACATTTAGGAACCGTGGCCGTCCGCCATCCTGAGGGTCTGCGCATGCGCAGCCCTTTCCTATACTTCAGTGTATGTCCCTTTAACTCAATTGGCAGATCAGGCAACACTCCCTATATTAAGCACCTGTGGTCAACACCACGTTGCCTGATCTTGGAGTCTCATTCCCCATGAGTCTCTGAAGGTGTTCCTGTATTCCTCGTGTATTCAGCGCTGCTGATTCCTGTGGTTTCCAAACCACTTCTATCTCTGTGGTTTCCAAACCACTTCTACTACTGTGGTTCCCATACCACTTCTACCATCAACTGTATCATCGTGACTGTTTGCTGATTCCTATCCGCTGCCTCCGTGCACTACAGTCTTCTAAAAACCACTTCACCGCTATTATACATCGTTGTGACTGTTTGCTGATTCCTATCCGCTGCCTCCGTGCACTACAGTCTTCTAAATCACTTCAACGCTATTATTATCATTGTGGCTGTTTGCTGATTCCTATCTGCTGCCTCCGTGCACTCCAGCCTTCACTTCACATCCACTCACCTGATCATCATCAAGTTCCTGAGCTGATTCCTATCCGCTGCCTCCGGGCACTACAGTCTCCAGCTTGCAACTCGCCTGTGTTCATCATCGTGACTGTTAGCTGATTCCTATCCGCTGCCTCCGTGCACTACAGTCTCCAGCTTGCAACTCGCCTGTGTTCATCATCGTGACTGTTAGCTGATTCCCATCCGCTGCCTCCGTGCACTACAGTCTCCAGCTTGCAACTCGCCTGTGTTCTTCATTGTGACTGTTAGCTGATTCCTATCCGCTGCCCCTGTGCATTGCCGCCTCAGCTCAGCTCTCCGGTGTTTCCAGTCTACTGCTCACGTTGCCATCCGCTACACTTCTGGATCTACAGCTCCTGGTCTACTCTGCCATCCCGTGTTCCATCACCGTGGGTCCTGTTGGTTGCCCCTGGTTACCTCCGTGGGCGCAGAGTCCTGCTGCTGCTGTCAGCGCTATCGTCCATCTCCTGCTGATCCGCTCTCCACGCCTTCACGTGTCCCGCTGGTCTCTACCCTCCTGTCAGCATTGGATTCGTATCTCTACAACTACTCCTCTGCTGGATCATCTCCATTCTCCTGGGTCCTCTATGAGTCCAGTTCCACGTGTTACTGATTCCTGTGGATTCGTGTCCCTGTTGGTTTACTTACCTGTGCGCTGCACCTACTAGTCCGCTGCCTCATCCATCCAGGGACTTCTCATCCAGTCGGCCTCCGGCCGCTCAGGTATCGCTGCACTCCTATCTGACTGCCTGCTTCTGAACCACGGTATGCATACTTCTCATTGACTGTGCTGTGTATTGCATATCTTGCTGGACTGTGTTTGGTTCTCTCTGGAGTCTGCTATCCGCTGAGTCTTTTGCCATCATTGACTGTGTTATCTTGTGCTGGACTACTTCAAGTGACTTTCTAGATTTGCAGACCTGCTCAGTCATTTATATATATATATTGTGCATATTACTGTGGATCGTGTATAAGGTGCCTGTGTATATCCTGTGTTGCAGTCTCTCCCCGTGCACCTCCTCACATATATATTCAGTGGTACAACTTGCTCATGACAGACCACTGATCCCTGTTTCCTGTATCACCTGTTCCAGTATCCTCTCACATAGCAGTGGTACAACTTGCTACCGCAGACCACTGACTACCCGGATACCTCCACTTGGATTCCATTCCTTCACTCAGACAGCGGTACAACTTGCTATCCGCAGACCGCTGACTCTCATCACCTCCTTGTCTCTGTTGGACATTCCTCCTCACTATAGCAGTGGTACAACTTGCTATCGCAGACCACTGACTACCTTCACGTGCCCTTGTCCATACAGTTCCTCGTGTATTATTACCTCCACATTACCAGTGCTGCTAGTCATAGACTTTCCTGAGCATCTCATCAGTTACCATTTCCTGTTCCGTGATCACCCAGCTACCAGAGTACCCTATTACCATCTACATTGCTCTGGTAAGCCTACCACCTGGTGATCCCTGGGTAAAGACTCCTAGTGCCCGTGACAGGGGCATGTCTCCCCATTCATTCTTTCCAGTCAATCGGATTCCTGAGTTCACTATTTAAACACACCTCTTAACTGTGTAAGTTGCCTGATCTTCAGGTCTCTCCTCCTGTTCAGAAGTCCTGTACCCCGGCTCCTGATCGCTACATGTTTCCTGAGTCTCCAGCATATTGGTCCGCAGATCATCACAGCCTCTGTGTCTACTCCACTATATTTGTGTTAATCGCTCTGCAGATCATCGTTACCTACCTCTTGAGTATCCAGCATCCGGCTCTACAGACTATTACACCCAGTGGAGTATTTACTCCACTGTCCCTAATGGAAACAACCTCCTAGGGTCTCAGCAATTCTGATCCTACTTATTCATGATATCCATAGTTATAGTCTTGGTTCTCATCACAGTCTCACTCATCACCTCCTAAGAGAACCATGACCTGCAGTTTGGGAGCTGCGAACTCCACGCCTGTTAGGAGGTATTGTCAATTTGAGCTGACTATACAGGCATTCCTCTGACCAGAGTGGACGTGACAGCACTGAAATCCCTGGAAAGTGAATAGCTTGAGAATGGGACAAATGATGAGGCACGAGGTTCTTGCAATAATACCACAGGTCTTGATTGTGGAGCAGGTAGCACAGAATACAAACTGAGAGGTGGTGAACTGCAGAGAACTGATGCACTGAGATCCCTGGAAAGTGAATAGCTTGAGGATGGGACCGATAATAAGGCACTAGGTTCTTGCAATAATAATACCACAGGTCTTGATTGTGGAACAGGTAACACAGGATACCAACTGAGAGGTGGTGAACTGCAGAGAACTGATGCACTGAGATCCCTGGAATAGCGAATAACTTCAGGATGGGACCGATGATGAGGCAGGGGTTGTATCAGCCGAATGGCAGAGACAAACAGGATGATGAACAAGTAAAAGCCCACTGAACAATCTCTCCTTTGCTCTAACTGATGACTGGATTATGAAGTTGGAGCTAGGGGTGCCCCAGGATTAAAGGAACAGAAGGACACTTTATTAGGTATAAAGAAAAATATTGAGAATGCAGGGCCCCTACAGTGAGTTGCAAAGGAGGCGTTTGAGAGGAAGTCTTGCCACCAGGTAATGGACCACCATCAAGTCCGCATACAGTAATGACTGGATCAATCTTCATGAAGTAATTCCAACAGAGCTTGCAAATTTGATGTCCAAAAAGATCCCAGCGGCACCACTGTCCAGGAAGGCAGAGATGGAGAAAGAGTGTGCACCAAGGGAAATTGACACTGGAACAAAAAGAGCATTTTTGGAAGATATGATCTGCAGACCTAGACAAACCTCTTTCTCGTCCTCTAGGTCTGCCTTTTTCCTCACTTGCTAAGACAGAAGCGGAGAAGTTGGCCTTTGTTGCCACAATATAAACAAAGGTCCAAGGTACATCTCCTTGTTCTCTCCTCTGGAGAGAGACGATAAGCCCCTAACAGCATAGGCTCCGTAGGTTCCATTGTAGGAGAAGGTGAGAAAAGATGTGTATCGGATGAAGGGGCTTCTATCTCAGCTCTTCTCTCCTTGATACGTCTATCAATTTTGATAGCCAGTTGAATAAGTCCTTTCAGGGAAGTGGGTGAAGGATATTGAACCAGGGAGTCCTTAATTTGATCGGACAAACCTAGGCAGAACTGACAACTGACTGCATATTGCTGGGTCATTCCACTCGTTGTCGTTGGACCAGTATTCTTTGGCGGAGCGCCGGCCTTGCTTCAAGGATCAAGTGGGAATCAGCAGAGGCCACATGGTCCGGGTCAACATACAAGAGACCTAATGCATTAAAAAATGCATTCACTGACTGTAAGGTAGGATTATCAGAAGGCAAGCCAAAGGCCTAGGTTTGAGGGTCTCCTTCAAGTAGTGAAATTACTATTCTCAGTCTCTGTTGCTCAGAGCCAGAGGAACGTGGCCGCAGGCGAAAATATAATTTGCAACTCTCCTTGAAATTGCGGAACAAGACTATCCACAGAGAAACGATCCGGCAGATTTAGCTTGGGCTCAACCGCCACAGACCCGGTGGCCTGTGAGGTTCTGGAGACTTCCTCTTGCACAGATAAATGGTGTGACAATCCCTGTACCATCTGGGACAGAGTCTGGATATGACCAGCCAACACCTATGCTGGAGTAGGCTTAGTACCATTCTCATCCATCAGGCCAATTCTTCCTAGGTTTTTATGGCCGGTTATAATGTTAGGATCGCAGCTATTGATAAGACTTTAGAACCGGACTAGTAGAGATCTTCACCTATAGCAGCTGCCTTTCCCATAGAACTATATACATTCACCAGTTCTCGGTTCCCCCCAGGACTTCTCTATGGTAGTAGAGGCTTATCAGGATAACCCCGGCACTGGATAGGGTTACTGGAAGACTGGAGGTGAAGGCCGAGGCCAGACTGGGTAGCGGGTCCGTAGCCAGAAGAAGAGTCAGGATACAGGCCAGAGGTCTGAACTGGCAGCAATCAAGCAGGTCCAATATTTAGGAGAAGGTCAAGGTCACATGCAGAGCAGCGAGATCCAATATCCAGGCAAATGGTCAAGGCAACAGGCAATCAGGCAAGGTCCAAAAGTTCAGGCAAGGTCCCAATGGAGAACCAATCAGGAATGTCAGGAAACAAAGCAGGTCAACAACACACAGACAGTGGATGCTATAACCGCATGGAGGCTAAGCACTCCCTGCCTTAAATACATGGAAGGGCCAGTCACAGAGAGGAAGCTCAGCAGGAAAATAATTGATTATAATATGTTGTGCACATGCCCGGCTGCCCAGCTGGCCGGGTCGCGGCGGTGGCTCGGATACCTCCATGGCTCGTGACTCTATTATGGCATAGACATATTATAACCTCACCCACACATCATAAGCCCCCCAGACCAATATAACCCGCTAGACATATCATAACCCCCCCAGACACATCATAAGTCCCCCCACATACATCATAAGCCCCCCCAGTCAGCATACTTACGTAAGCTCAGCTGGTGCAGAGCTGGAACTCCACCCTTCTTCCTCTCCAGGCTGCTGGACAGTGTGTGATGTCACTGTCCGGGGACTGCGACCGGAGTTGCTATAGACTAGTTTGTCAGAATGGATCATGTGATGTAATCCAACTTGGCCGTTCCCATACAGCAGAACAGCAGTGAGTGTTTGTTTACAGATAGTGATACAGGACTCAAGAGTGCCATAGGTGGTCAGGAGGAGCACAGATGGCCATGAGGTTACACCTGTTCCGCCCTTCATGTCATAAGCGGTGGGAAGTGGAATTTGTATTTGGACATGAATTGGACACAATTGTGTCCACTGGCATAAAGTCAGTTTCATGAGCATGTGCAGAGAAATTTCGGTCAAGAGATGGCATGCACTTACGTTCAAATATGAATCAGGCCCTATATGTGTATTACTAATTATTATTAATATTATTATTATTACTACCATAGAAGATACACTGTTAATCATGTATAAATGTGCATGTACTACTTCTACAATGGATAGGATAAAGGTTTGCATCTGCCTATCTATGTCTGTGTGTATGAGTGCCTTTATCATGAAGTAAATAATATGAACATTTTTATGACTGATGAAGTTGAATTACTATCAAAAGAGGAAATACCAGGGAAATGTTCCAGCCAGACGGTGCAGATCAAGGGAATGGTGTTAGATAGAAAAATTATGTTTCAAGATTGCAGCCCGGTTAAATCCATAAAAATAAAGCTTCAAGGCATCAATTAAGAGATCAAAGCTTTGGCAATAATGCAAAAATATTAATTTTACATTTTCTCTTTTTCAAAATACAAACTATTCACAATAGAGTGAAAATCATTTTAACTCTTTCATCTAATCAGATTTGTCCCAAGTAAGGTAGTGTGTTGGGGAAGTTATCAACCCAAAATAAAATAAGTAATCTATGTACTGCAGTTGACAGAACAACGTAGAAATATCGCTTTCATCCTGCCGGCGAATATTGCATTCCCATCACCTATCTCTTTTTGCAGTTGTACCCGACCATTGTACATACACTACATGGCCAAAAGTATGTGGACACCCCTTCGAATTAATATGTTAAGCCATTTCAGCCATACCCATTGCAAACATGTTTATAAAATCAAGCATATAGTCATGCAATCTCCATAGTCAAACATTAGCAGTAGGGTCATACTGAAGAGCTCATTGACTTTAAATGTGGTACTGTCATCAGGTGCCACCTTTCCAACAAGTGAGCTCATAATATTTTGGCACTGCTAGAGCAGCCTCAGTCAACTGTAAGTACTGTTCTTGTGAAGTTGAAATATTTAGGAGCCGCAACAGTTCAGCCACAAAGTGGTAGGCAATACAAGCTCATGGGAAAGGGATCACTGAGTGCGCAGCACATAAAAATCATCTGTCTTTGGTTGCAACACTACCAAGTTCCAAACTGCCTCTGGAAGCACAAGAACTGTTAGTCAGGAGCTTAATGGTTTTATTTTCTATAGTCAAACTGCTATATAAAACTGCTTATGCGCTATCAATTATATTTGATTTTAATTATTGAATATATATATATATATATATATATATATATATATATATATATATATATATATATAGCGGGGTTCAATATTTGGTATAATATACTAATTTGTAGCTTAATGAACTCTATCACCTGGTTATACCAGTGTGTAAGTTCTAATATTATATCTCCTCAGAGAAGATAGTTGGTTAAACTGACATTCCAAATGGGGGTTATTTACTATTTTGTGTATAATAAATATTAAACATGTAGCTAATCCCCTGATATTAGTAACAGGTTTGATTGTCTGTATCAGAGTGTAAGCATTAATTAATAGTCAGGCAGATTTTGGAAGGATGCATGAAATCAATTGTCATTCACAGCAGGCCCGGCGCTCCCATTAGGCAACGTTAGGCAGTTGCCTAGGGCGCCGGGCTCTGGAGGGCGGCACTGAAGCGGGGGACCCAGTAATAATTTATAAATAAATGCTCCCGCTCGCTCGCCCGCCCCGCTCGCTCGCCCGCCCGCCCCGCTCGCTCGCCCACTCGCTATAATGTGGTGCTGCACTGTAGCAGCACCGCATTTTAAAATTTACCCGGCGCCTGGCAGCGTCGTGACGTCACGACGCACGACGCTGCCAGTGTAGAGGAGACAGAGAAAGAAGACAGAAGCGAGGAAGAAGAGAAAGGAAGGAAAATGAAGAAGTTAAGGTGAGTACAGGAAAGAGGAGGCTACAGATAACAGGAGGGGACGGGGGACGGATGCTATACATAGGGGGGAGAGCGGAGGCTACAGAAAGAGGGGGGAATGGAAGCTACAGTAAGGAGGGAGAATGGAGGCTATACAAAGGGGGGAGAATGAAGGCTACAGAAAGAGGGGGGAATGGAAGCTACAGTAAGGAGGGAGAATGGAGGCTATACAAAGGGGGGAGAATGGAGGCTATACAAAGGGGGGAGAATGGAGGCTATACAAAGGGGGGAGAATGGAGGCTATACAAAGGGGAAGAATGGAGGCTACAGAAAGAGGGGGGAATGGAAGCTACAGTAAGGGGGGAGAATGGAGGCTATACAAAGGGGGGAGAATGGAGGCTATACAAAGGGGGGAGAATGGAGGCTATACAAAGGGGGGAGAATGGAGGCTACAGAAAGAGGGGGGAATGGAAGCTACAGTAAGGGGGGAGAATGGAGGCTATACAAAGGGGGGAGAATGGAGGCTATACAAAGGGGGGAGAATGGAGGCTATACAAAGGGGGGAGAATGGAGGCTACAGAAAGAGGGGGGAATGGAAGCTACAGTAAGGGGGGAGAATGGAGGCTATACAAAGGGGGGAGAATGGAGGCTATACAAAGGGGGAGAATGGAGGCTATACAAAGGGGGGAGAATGGAGGCTATACAAAGGGGGGAGAATGGAGGCTACAGAAAGAGGGGGGAATGGAAGCTACAGTAAGGGGGGAGAATGGAGGCTATACAAAGGGGGGAGAATGGAGGCTATACAAAGGGGGGAGAATGGAGGCTATACAAAGGGGGGAGAATGGAGGCTATACAAAGGGGGGAGAATGGAGGCTATACAAAGGGGGGAGAATGGAGGCTATACAAAGGGGGGAGAATGGAGGCTATACAAAGGGGGGAGAATGGAGGCTACAGAAAGAGGGGGGAATGGAAGCTACAGTAAGGGGGGAGAATGGAGGCTATACAAAGGGGGGAGAATGGAGGCTATACAAAGGGGGGAGAATGGAGGCTATACAAAGGGGGGAGAATGGAGGCTATACAAAGGGGGGAGAATGGAGGCTATACAAAGGGGGGAGAATGGAGGCTACAGAAAGAGGGGGGAATGGAAGCTACAGTAAGGGGGGAGAATGGAGGCTATACAAAGGGGGGAGAATGGAGGCTATACAAAGGGGGGAGAATGGAGGCTATACAAAGGGGAAGAATGGAGGCTACAGAAAGAGGGGGGAATGGAAGCTACAGTAAGGAGGGAGAATGGAGGCTATACAAAGGGGGAAGAATGGAGGCTATACAAAGGGGGAAGAATGGAGGCTAGACAAAGGGGGAAGAATGGAGGCTATACAAAGGGGGAGAGAGAATGGAGGCTATACAAAGGGGGCGAGAATGGAGGCTATACAAAGGGGGGGGGGGGAAATGGAGGCTACAGAAAGGGGGGGAGAATGGATGCTACAGAAAATTGGGGGGGAGGAGGAGGCTGGAGAAAATAGGGAGACGGGGGATTACACTTAGAAATGTCCTTAAGATAGAGACTATGGTGTCTTTGTACTAAAATAGTGCAGTGACAAAATGCAGCGATGCATAATGAAGCACAGCTTTAATTCACCTTGCTGGGGCTACTGTAGGATAGTTAAGGAACCATTTATGTGTTTTAGTATTTGCCCTCTATTTGGCTCTCCTTTGTTGCCCTCTATTAGTATAATTAATTTTACATCTGCAGAATACATTAACAAATGCAAATAAAATAGAACGGTCTGGATTATCTGTCATTTAGATTACCTTTCTCTATTTATTTGCATGTGTTAGTATATTTAATATATCATCTACAGAATACATTAGTAGACAGCAACAGAGGAGAGCCAAGTAGTGGCCAAATACTAAAAAAAAAAGCCAAGTAGTGGGCAGGGGGGCATGTGAGTAAAGCTGGTGTTATGTGGCTAGCATATGTGACATAAGCTGATGGGCAAGGGGGGACATATGTGAGAACAGCTAGTGGGCAGATGGGCATGTGTGAGTGAAGTTGGTGGGCAGCGGGGTACATGTCAGTGTGTAACAGGTGAGTGATGTCATGTTTTCTTTTCTTTCGTTTGTTTTGTTCTGAAGTCTAGCATCTGGAGCCTCCCCTCTAGATATCCTGTGTTTGCTCCTGGGCAGCAGTGAAGCCTGGACAGCATTCTGCATCAGACATCAGTGCTGCGTCAGGCATCTGGACTGCATCCTAGCCAGCCAAGAGGAGGTAAGAGTTATTATTTTTAAGTGTGTTAGTGGCTGGGAAGTTAGATTTTTTTTTTATTGGGCGGGGGGGGGGGGGGGGGCGGCAAGCTTAAGCTTTGCCTAGGGTGCCGGGCAACCTTGCACCGGCCCTGTTCACAGGTCATGTATCACCTGTTTGTAGAATGTGTGTGTATAAGGTCAATCAATGCAACAGCAAAATATTATATACAGCTTGGAAAGCTATTAGATTATCATTGATAGTATATAATCAGTTTAATAAGTAAAACATTCAAGTACTATTCATTGCTACTGTAATCAGTCTAATTAGTATAGCTTCCCAATACCATTCAATGTTATTGTATATATCAAGTTCAATGCTGAGAGGTGCAGTTAACAGTATGTAGCACCAGTCAGATGTGCTGTTGGTCACAAACATTTATGCATAGTGGTTTTAAGTCAGGGAAACAAAAATGTAAATAAAAAGCTTGTACCTTTTTAAAGAAAAAAAAACACCTCTCTACGAAAAGCTGAAAATTTACTGTAGAAAAACATAAAATTTCCACAATACCATTGTACCTAAAATATTAGCAGGCATACCAGCATCAGGTAGCTCCCTTCTCTTAGCTAGATTTCAGCACCTGCAATCTACACTGTCATCATATTTACCCTCATCATTGTGTACATCTTCCTCAAACAATATGAATTCATCCCCGCTGGAATTCACCATCACACAAGTCTGTGTACTTTGATATAATTGCCAATAATGACCTTCCTCATGGAATTTGTAGTTCATTTTATGGCAGAGCTGTCTCGATTTTTGGGCAATTCTTTTAGAGCAGAGCAAATGTCAAAATGTTGTGCTAACTCATCTACATCTCCACTGGGTGTCTTGGGAAAGCTAAGTTTTTTTCCGAGAAGCAGGTGCCAGAGAAATTGAAGGAGGATACGTCATTACAAGATGTTGATAGCTCTTGGATCCTGGTGAAGCGATTTAAGTCCTAGATCTACAATTACAAAATAGTTAGCAGATTTGCTTAGTTTTATTTCATCCTTCAATTTCTATAGCTGCTTCTCAAAAGGTATAATTAATACAATCACTTGACCTAAGCTTACCGTGTCTGCACTCTCTTCACAGGTGACTACTTCGCTGGACTAAAGTACATTCCACTTAAATTTTAGTCTTCTTGCAGCTGCTGCATTCTCCTACATGCTGTTGCAGAATCCCAAAAATGATCCTAAATTTTTCGAGACACAGACATATCTTCTGCATGTCATGTAGTGTTATTAAAGGTTTAGGTTATAGGAAAGGTGTCATGCCTGTTATCATAAGGATTATTCCCTAATATCAATAACTAAAGTATCCAATGTGCGATCTCTCCGCCGACTGCGCCGGACAGCTGCTGATGATTAGGGGATCAATATGATAACAGGCATGACACCTTTCCTATAACCTAAACCTTTAATAACACTACAATGAACATATAATCACTATATATATATATATATATATATATATATATATATATATAGACTAATAATAAACCAAATACTATCTGCTCCTGAATTACCGTGTAACAGAACCAGTATGAAATTATATAATATACGTGTTACGTGGCGTACGGATCGCATTTGCATGGCTAAACAATATTAAACCAATATACTTTCATTCATCCAATTATACGTCTTCAACAAGACAGACACCAAACTGCCTTTTTTGCTATGAATTTCGATCGCTGTTTTTAGACTTCGTCAGGAGGTGGACCTCCTGACGAAGTCCTTTGAGATGAAACGCGTAGAGGTGTTCGTGGATCTATGCTGATACTTGCTACTTCGAATCTGATGTCCTTGTATAGAGACTAGAAGTGAGCTGTATTGTAACATATGCCTGAAACATTTTATCCTGTAGTACGTGCAATTTTATTCTTTTGAATAAATCTTTTAACTTGGATAATACACCATGGAAGCGCCCCTTTTTGTTTGAATTTTCAGGATTTTGCTGTTCCCCCGTTGGGGATCAGGTGGTTAAAAAAGGGAAGGACGCGCAGAATACAATCTGCTGGTGTTGGAATTCTGGTGGAACATTCACTTGTGATGAACTGGCACGATATCTGTATGAACTGATATTAGTTTTGAAGCTGTGCGCACTGTTTGTCATATCTGTATATATATATATATATATATATATATTCCCTACCACAAGGACACACATACCTAGAGTGCTAAAGGATAAAAAAACAACATATACATTAAGTGTTGTCAAAACACGCTGACAAAAAGGCGCATATAATGGTGTTAATCAGCTGATAAAAAGTAACCACACTTGTTTAAATCTGCATAGATCTGGAATAGCCGGAATGTAAATAAGCTGTACCATAAGCCAGAAACAATTGTACAGTACTACCTATTCACAGCCCACAGTCCACAAGATAGTCTTGGTTAGCTATCCAACCAGGAAGGGTCCAACTGAATGCTGCAGCGAATGCTGACAACTCCCCTCTATAATAACTGCACGGCTGAAAAATGAAGATGAAAAACTTCAAACAAGCAATAAAAGTGATAAAGGACACAATCAAAAAAACCTCTCAATATCCACTCCTGACAAGAAAAAGGTGATTAGTGGCAAATAAAGATCTTAACGACTTTTGAGAGGTAGATGTATCATTGGCGATATAGATTAAGCACAAGGAATGATATCCATCCCTCAGGTGAATGCAGTCAGAATAGTTTAGTGTCCTGATGCATTTTTTGACTGATAGATAATTTCTTCAGAGGAACAATTGCTGACAACTGCAACAAGCGAACAGCACATGGAACTGACTGTCTCACAAGAAGTCTTTAAATAGTTCTTCAGTTTAATTGAAGCTATGTGACACACCTGTCCTATATATTAGCAGTAGGGATGATGTGTCCCTTCTGCTTTGCAGCTCATGACCAGCTATTGAACTGGAATTGGCCGTGCCGTGAGATTCCCCATGCCTCCGTCTCCTCTAGACGACAGGGTTATTGTGGCACTATCCAGACCCGTGAGACCGCAAGACCTGAAGCTCGGCTTGGACTCTTCCTCCCTCGTTTCCGCCTCAGGGAGTGGCAGCTGTAAGTCTCTGCTCAGCACAAGTGCAGTGTCCCTCGCCGCTACAAATCTGGGGTATATGCCCTCTTCCAATAGCTCTACTCGCTCTCTGGGTTGTGGATGTAGTAGCGGCAGTTGTTGCAGTGTGGCCGCTTACGAAAAGGACAGTCAGATCCAGGCCATCAGCAGCACTACCATTACCAGCAGTGTTGCCGGACCCTCCTCAGCCTCTTGCCCTTCCAACCAAATGGTCAACAACAATGAGAACAGTGGTACGTTAAGTCCGTCTGGTGGGGTTGGCAGCCCAGTGTCTAGTACTACCAAACAGTTTGCCAACATAAAGATCATTTATCCCAATGATCTGGCCAAGAAGATAGCAAAATGCAGCAAAACCCACCTCCCCAACCAAGGGCCTGTAATCATTGACTGCAGGCCCTTCATGGAGTACAACAAAAGCCATATTCAAGGGGCCGTGCATATTAATTGCTCTGATAAGATCAGCAGGAGAAGGCTTCAGCAAGGGAAAATAACAGTGCTGGATTTAATATCGTGCAGGGAAGGCAAAGACTCGTTCAAGAGAATCTTTTCCAAAGAGATTATCGTTTACGATGATAATACCAATGAACCAAGCCGGGTGATACCCTCCCAGCCGCTCCATACGGTTTTGGAGTCACTGAGAAGGGAAGGAAAAGAACCTTTGGTGCTGAAAGGTAATGCTAACATGCAAATTCTGGTGTCTGCACCATATATATGTATATATATATATATATATATATATATGTGTAACATGTATGTGTAATGTAGTGTAGGATAGCATTCACTGGGTTTTTCCATTGTACAAAAAAGTATTGGATGAAAATAGACATTATGGTCTTTGTTGGATCAGTATATATTCTCCTGGAATGTTACGATGTTCCAGATATTAGAAGATATAATACTAAGAAATCACTTATGTTGAAAGCAATAAGGTATCTTATTTTAATAGGATGCCACAGCAACCAATCAGAAATGCTTTTATTGGTCTACCTTGCACCAGACCAATCAAAATGAATTGCTGATTGGTAGACATGGAGGTTTGCACTTATTTGGGTAAGTAACTGCTATGTTTCACATCATTTTAGCTGGGTAAATCAGAGGGACTATCATGAGAAATGTTTGGTTTGAAATGTTTTTAGGCTTATTTAATAAAATAGTGCAGAGAACAATGGTAAGCTGTAACCCACAGCAACCAATTAGATGTGCGGTTTCATTAGTCTGACCACAGTAGGCAGCTAACAGCTGATATCTGATTGGTTAACAAGGATGATTGGAGCTCATTTTTCTTGCCAAGTTATCGAACATTTTGTTTCATGGTGATTCGGCCACTGGAGGCGCTGTTGTTGTTGTTGTTGTTCCATTGTCGACTGTACATAATAGTTCAATTGACCTTTGCAAAGTAACGAAATGAAAGTATGAAGCCCGTTAGTATCCTCTACACAGTGTGGCTTCTGTCCAAATGTTTTACTTAACATTTACAGAAAACAAACCAGCTCAGTAAGGAAAGTTTTAACAAGGTCATTGAGTTAATGGAATATTTTCTTAGATTGTCTTTCCTGTTATATTTGTACTCACAGTATGAATATGCCGTGTCAGGTAACTCTATCCCGACTTGTGTGTTGGAGCTGAATTATGTGAATTATAATAGACCATTTTCTGAACTTCAGAACAGTTTAAGATGTTTCATAAGCAACTATTTGTTCCCACGATGTGATCGTATTATCTACGTGTGGCTCATAAACATATCGAATTGAAAAATCTTAATCAAAAAGATCATCTACAATATGATCGTCATAGTTTTAAAATTGTATCACACAGTGCTTGAAAACAAGGGTATGTTTAGTTGTTGAATGGTAATAATTAGGCAATTCTCTTTTCTGTCATTGAGCGTTATTTAAAGTTTATCAGATTTAGATCTTTGAAAAAAGATTCAAATTTATAGAATTGTGTGTCTGTGTGTGTGTGTGTGTCCGTGTGTGTGTGTCTCCGTGTGTGTGTGTCCGTGTGTGTGTGTTTGTGTGTCTGTGTGTGTGTGTCTGTGTGTGTCTGTATGTATGTGTGTGTCTATGTGTGTGTCTGTATATGTGTGTCTGTATATGTGTGTGTCTGTGTGTGTGTCCCCGTGTGAGTGTGTGTGTCTGTGTGTGTGTGTCCGTGTGTGTGTCTGTGTGTGTGTTTGTGTGTCTGTGTGTGTCTGTGTCTGTGTGTGTCTGTATGTGTGTGTGTGTGTCTGTATATGTGTGTGTGTGTCTGTATATGTGTGTGTGTCTGTGTGTGTGTGTGTACCTAAACTCATCCCTTCTATGCCATGATATTAAGAATTCATTACTCTAAATATTAATAAGCTGTTTTCCCTCATAATTATTCACCTAACTAACATAACAGTCGGTGCCATCTGCCATTTGCTGTTAACAATATTCAGACAAGAATACTGTTTTCTACAGACATCCAGGTATCAGAGCCTGGAGAATTTTTATAGTGAGGGTGTTGTGAACATCTGATTGGACAACCACAGCAACAGTCCAATCAGGTTCCTTTTACACCCTGACACAGACTGACTCAACTGTCAAAATTATCTAGGTTCTGAGCTTGGGGGTCTCCAGTGGTGTGGTAGGCGGAGAGGTGAGAGTCATACCCTGAACTTGGATATAATATTTGTAGACAGCACCTTGATGTGCTACCTTTGCCGATGAATGGATGTTTTTTTTCCTATCAAGGGTCTAGCTCTGTGGGCCTTTTATTAGCAATAATTGCTTTGCTAAGCTGGGGTCCCCAAAAATGGCCTTGGAAGCCACTACAGACCCGCAGTCTCCGTGCTGTACAGCACTGGTCTAGTACAACATGGTTTATACTGGGTGGGCAGGGATGGGAGTTCGTTATTAAAGGAGAACTTCACTCAAAAATTCAGTTATGGGTGGAGTAAAATAAGTTATACATAGATGCACAATATTGCCAACTACCCAATCAGACAGCCCCCCGATGTCTGCCTTGATCAGGGGGTGGAGTCTTCACTTGATGCAGATAATCCTGAATGTCATTGGTAGTTCTTTTGAACTCTTTTTAGGCTTCACATTCATGTTGTTTCAAAGTGTAAGATAAAAAAAAGAAGTTTCCTAAATAAAACGTGGCCCACTAAAGTGGTATTATGACTGTTATAAAAAATATTTAATTTTTTGGGGAGGAGGCTTTTTCCACTTCTTCACAGCACAATTTCAGTGTGATGCATCATTCATAAGTTAACAACTTTTTTATTTTATAACCTTAAGCTTATATATTATTTGTATAGATACAGAAAGATAATCTGCAAATAATTATTACTATAAAAAAATAATATTTACTTCACCAGTTAAAATGAACCATTATAGTTCTATATATCCCTTAGCAAAATATTTTTGTAAACACTGTGTGAGTAAAGATAGAAAAACTATGTAATATAGACTAAAAATAAGAAGATAATTCCCCCATAATTCTTCTGATTTCCCTCTATATCAATTATTTTTCATCACTTTTTTTGTGTCAGTTTCTATTGACAAGAATCCTCAGTATTAATTTTGATCCTGATATATCTTATAGATGGGGGATTACTAGTGTGGCTTTATGATTTTTTTTACTTTTTTTTCACTATTTTGTAATTTTTAAGCATATACTTTATTTATTACAGCGTGGATTCAGGAAGTTGTATTTACTAGTCAGAAATCACAGTTTGTGGTTTGAGAAAACCTCTCAATATTCAAAATATATCCCAATTATTTAGTTGCTCCTAGTTCTGTTACACTTTATTATGTGGGACGTTGATTATTTCTTGCTAGAATTATTGCCTACACTTTCATAACATGATTTGTCTATCAATTTCTAGTGCTGTTCCACTTCCTAAATGCATTAGTCTGTATATCAGATTTCTACATTTGCTGCAGTTAGAACTGCTGATTTTGTTTACTGTATAGGTCATACGCTGCCATTGCAAGGGTTGTACCCCTCTAGTGTGTGAAATCTCACTTAAGTCACATAAATAGTACTATTATCACTATTATTAGTAATACAGTATATGTTGGCACGATCCACATATATACTCCGGAGTCTTAAACTTAATAGAGGAACATCAGATATACACAAACGCGTCTGTCATGGTCGGTCCTCCTAGCACATATAAAGGTGCTCACCTACTCTCACTCTCAGGAGACTCCTACACCAAACAGACGCACCCTGCAAAAGTCCATTCTCTTTTTAGATTTTCACCTAGAACATTATTCTTTATGGTGTAAATGAATCATGAGGGGAAATGTTGTATCCTCTATATCACATATATATATATATATATATATATATATATATGTATATATATATATATATATATATATATATATATCTCCTCTGACACTCACCTGTGGTGCAACTCAGCTCTTTCTGTGGCAGGAGAAATCCGACACAACATCATCAATGAAAGCTAACTGCAGATTGGAGGGGCCGGTTTCCAATCAGCAGCTGCCTTTCTATTAGAACCCCTGTGTGTCCATCCTCGTCCCCCCACACCCCCCTCCATGGGCAGAATCAAGCAGCAATGAAAGTGATCGGCAGCAGTGCAGGCTATAGACTCTGCTAAAACAGCGAAGGGTGGAGATTCTAGGGGATTGATTACAATCAAAGTAATATTATAGAGAAAGGATGGGATTTATTATTTTATATATAATCGTATTTATAATGCTGAAGTGCAGAACAACTTTTGCAGTTCAGCATAAAATGTGCACATACCCCTAAAAAGACAATTTCCCTGGCTGAAAAACAATATTTATTGTAATTGTCCAGGAGGTTTAGCACTTTACCTGTTCAAAGAGGGAATCCCATGATTGAATGTAAGCTTGTCACATGACAAATACATCCAATCCTGGGATCTTCAGCCAGGTACAATTCGCTGCTGCCAAGTCTTCTAAAGAATTGTGATACATTTTGCATTTTGTCCTGTTGTATCCATGCCCTGTAATGTAGAAATGCACAATACATATACTCATTATCATCATCATCATTTATTTATATAGCAGCAGCAAATTCTATAGCGCTTTACAATTGGGAACAAACAGTAATAAACAATACTGGCTAATACATACAGTGAGGTAGAAGGGACCTGCTTGCAAGTTTACAATATATGGATTATTTGCTTGTTCACTAAATATTGGCACCATTAGTAACGTAGTTACTGTAAGTCTATTTTATTCTTATTTGATTTCTACCTGCTACAGACTGTAGTGTAGAACTCACCTCATATTTTAGTCTGTACCTGCTGACACAGACCATCTACTCAGCTTGATTTAATATCTATCCCTCATAATGAGAAGACAAAATGAAAGACACGGTGGTCTGGAAGTCAATAGGTGGACACTGGCATGTGACTACCCATAATCCATTGCACCTACACAGCACCTTCTACTGTTTTATGCTTAGGCATCTGGAACAAGTTAGAAAGTCTCCACTGAACTCTGGAGACCTCATCCTGCTCAGTTCTCTGCTGTACACATGAGAAGAATGACTAAATTGAGGTGTGGGAAGAAGAAATATGTTTATAAAGGGAGGGGGTACAGGCAAAGGGAGACATTCAATTTCAAGAGTGTGCATTTCCCCAATGTTTCGCTCTTATGTACATGTTGTACTGTCAATATCTTTATTTGGATAGGATAGTTTTATATATATAAATATATATATATATATATATATATATATATATATGTGTGTGTGTATATGTGTAATATATATATATATATAAAATGTGTGTGTATATGTGTATATATATATATATATGTGTGTGTGTATATGTGTAATATGTGTATATATATATATATATATGTGTGTGTGTATATGTGTAATATGTGTATATATATATATATATATATATATATATATATAAAATGTGTGTGTATATGTGTAATATATATATATATATATATATATATATATATATATACCGTATTTGCCGGCGTATAAGACGACTGGGCGTATAAGACGACCCCCAACATTTCCACTCAAAATATAGAGTTTGTTATATACTCGCCATATAAGACTACCCCCTCTTCCGCACACCATACGGTACAGCTGCGGATGAAAAAAACAAACCTCGGTCAATTGAATACCACCCATATGTTCTAATAAAATGACAACAAGGGGATGTTGGGCAGGAGCGCGCTTCTCTCATTACAACGTGTAATGACGCCAATCTGTGGTAAGACAGGCTGGTGTGACATGTAATTCTGTGTTATGGAGACTGGAAAGCTGAGCATCTACTATATCAATAGACATGACTGTAATATATTAGGCATCAGCTGTCATATTCACAAATGATCGAAAAGTTTTGTTAAAGCTATTAGTGTGATCACCAGTGTATGTACTAGGACCACCATCATTCAGGTACACAGTGCAGGGTGAGAACTGGTGCAGGCATCTCCATCTGAACCATGCAGCAGAGCGGAGTTGATCTAAGCCCTATTTAAGCTGCTGCTCCAGTCCTGCAGATACTGCTCCCCACCCCTGATCTGTACCTCTGGACAGCAATGGGGTGACATAACACACACCCCCACCCACGCCGCCCATTGTCTTCAGTCAGCTGTATAACCCCGCAACTCTTCCCCCGGGTACCTGTCCGTGCAGGAAGATGGTTTTGTCCCGTGCTGACTCTCTCAGGACAGTCTTGAGTCGGAACCTGGAGAGGGGATGTTGTGTCTCCACTGAGCTCTTCGCATCCCCGCTGTCGCCATTCTGTCGTCTTCCCGCTTCCTCTTATCACCGGTAGGAGCCATTGTTATTAGGAGCATGCGCGGTGTGGCCCGAATGCAGCGCCCTCTGCTGCACAGCTTTCTGAATCAAACCACTCCACTGCCTGCACCCGGCGTATAAGACGACCCCCCACTTGGAGGCATGTTTTTCAGGGCAAAAAAGTCGTCTTATACGCCGGCAAATACGATATATATATATATATATATGTGTATATATATATATGTATATTTACTTATATTAATATAGATGACTGAGTTTTATTTCAGTACAGTATTTCATTATAATACTTAACTGACATTTTTCCTGTTAATTTTCTTGTTATGGGGTAGTTTGTGAGCTGATAAGTGAGAACTGATGAGTACAAGTAGGATATAATGTCATTGTCACCTGGGCATTTATTTTTCAATCAGAGAAAACAATACACCACCAAATATCACCAGATACACAGGTTAGTTACAGGCATAGACATATTTTTCTAATAGTTTCATTTCTCCTGGCCTGGGCATTAAACGGGAGAATTTTAAACAACAACTTTGTTAACTATAAATAAATTGTTAATTTACAAAACATGAAGCAGATGAAATAACAGTAGGACATTCATGACTGTAAACATAACACTCTATCTCTGTGCTTGAGTCTTAGAATAGCTGATCGAGATACAAACACCAGCATCAAGGCATTACTGCTGTCTCCGCTTGAAGGATTCCTGTGGTTATTCAATGATTGTACAATTATAGGGTATACAAATATATCATTTTATAGAAACCTGTATTATTGTACAAGGGATAAACCGCTCTCTTAAAACTGCCCCATAATTGTGGTGAGTCTAGGAGTACAAAGAGGGAGTCTCCTCAGTTCCATGGTAATTAGTACACTAGAGACACAAGTTCCACAAAAGGCTAACACATAATGGCTATTGTCCTATTTACCTGCATATTGGAATGTGATGACTCTGCTGTCAGCACTCACTAATAAAACACTTGTGCATGAATACTTTCATATCAAATGCCGTATATAGTTTGTGGTTAATCAGTCATGGGATTTTACTGTACAAGATAAGTCCCTTACCTGTGTCAGGCGCCATAGGCTCTTATAGTTGCCAAATGAAAAATGTGTCTTGTTAAAGAGATGCTTATTCAAAAGACTTTTTGTGACTGTAAATGTGTAAGTGATGGTGCTTTTTTCCAAGCATATGTGAAATCATTTTAAACATGCTGTCGAAAAAGGGACATTTTAATAAAAAGTAATTTATTTAACCACTTCATGAGCTAAGACAGAGAAGCTATCTGTCCCTCCATCCTATACATTTTCAACTAAATAATATTTATAATAATGACACCAAGCAGTGGAGATAACACACCTTAAATTGGCCTTTGCTCCCAATGGCCCCCTCCATTGTTTCCTGTATGTAAATATTAAATATATTCAATCCCACATTTGATAAATGTACCCCATGCAGTCTATGAAGTCCTGCGGGTATATTTACTAAACTGTGGGTTTGAAAAAGTGGAGATGTTGCCTATTGCAACCAATCAGATTCTAGGGCCTGATTCATTAAGGATCTTAACTTGAGAAACTTCTTATTTCAGTCTCCTGGACAAAACCATGTTACAATGCAAGGGGTGCAAATTAGTTTTCTGTTTTGCACATAAGTTAAATACTGACTGTTTTTTCATGTAGCACACAAATACTTGATAGCTTATTTGTACACTGAAATTCAAAGTTGATATTTGTGTGCTACATGAAAAAACAGTCAGTATTTAACTTATGTGCAGAACAGAATACTAATTTGCACCCCTTGCATTGTAACATGGTTTTGTCCAGGAGACTGAAATAAGAAATTTCTCAAGTTAGATCCTTAATGAATCAGGCCCTAGTTATCATTTATTTAGTACATTCTACAAAATGACAGCCAGAATCTGATGGTTGCTATAGGTATCATCCCCACTTTTTCAAACCCGCAGTTTAGTAAATATACCCCTAGGTGTGCATTTTCCAAGTCCCAGTGCCTGATTGACATTTAATGCTGAGCGGAACCTCTTTAAATGTAATTTGCCCCATATCATTATCCCCAACATGTATAATTAACAAATCAGAGCATTGCACTCCTTTGCAGATTCTTGCCAGTTCTGAAATAATTTAGGCCCACTGCATGCTTCTCAACCACTAAGGCACCACTTGGTCGCATTAGTTCCTAGATCATATATAGCCCGGTGGGTCTTATAGGTATACACGTGTTTCCTACCAAATGGATTGGTGGAAACACCTCCAAATTTGTTACCTTATGATCAGGGCCATCTTAACAGCATTATAGGCCCCCGAGTAAAGCAGTACACTTGGGCCCCTACCTACACAACCACTCACAGGAATAAAAATGTAAATTATCAATAAAATTAAGTTTATATTTATTTGTACCTGCAACAAAAATCAGTGTTTAAACATTAAAAAACATGCTGTACAACTGTTCCTTGATACATGGGTGAATAGATTTTTTTTCTATTGGGCCCTGCCTATGGGGCCCCTAAGCTCGTGGGGCCCCCGGGCAACTGCCCAGCGTGCCCTGGGGGAAAGGCGGCTCTGCTTATGATAACCAACAATGTATTCATGATTTTTGCATTTTCATTTACCAACAGATCTCACATAATATAAGTTAGGTGATGATATCTATATATTGCCCACTCCAACATATTTTGTTTTTTCCTATGACTAAAGCAAGCCCAATGGTAGAGCTACAGGAGGTAGTTGTCATGTTCATATAAGCACCTGTCTTGCTACCAGTATTATTATGCCAGATCCTGCCCAATGCTGTTGCATGGCTTTGAGAATGTCTATGAGAGAAGCTGCTTTCCCGTGTTACATATGTACTACATGTGAGGGTGCACCTTCCCTTTGATATAGTATATACCGGAAATTATATATCAAAATATATTGAATTGATGATAATACGACATATCATTGGGGCAGTGGGTTTACCTTGTTCAGCTTCTCATACTTCGCCCGCAGTATGCTTTAGACCACAGGTAGCAGAGACGGTTAGCAATGTTATCCAAAAGGGGGCACAGACTGTGGATGTTATTAACCTGTCGGTGAAGCAGTTGGACGGGCTGAATAGTCAGCAACATCAGGAAGCTGAATTTCTGTCCTTGTGTATTGCTCTACTGAAATTGGTGCAGACAAAGTGTGTGGCGGCAGAGAAACTGATGAGTACATCCCACCAGCCCCTAGTGTGGATCTCCAGTGGATTCCGGTAAGACTGCTCCAGGGGAAAACAGTGCTGGGAGGTGGAATGAACTGAAATGTATAGAGACTGTAGGCTCAGAACCTGGAAATTGGCCTGTTATGCCAAGAAGGTTCCGGCCTCATATGAGATGTGATAGAAATGTGATTCACTGTTTTAGATGTGATGGTTTAGGCCATATTGCTGTTAATTGTTCACGTACCTTTGAATCTGTGCAATGTGATAATGCTTCCATACATTGCAGAGTGTCTTTGTGTGCCCAGCTAGCCTGTACTGCAGACCAACAGGCTGAGCCAGTTTATAAAATTATGTTAGAAGGTAAAAGGACAAAGGCTCTGCTAGATTCTGGCCGTACAGTTTCTACTGTAAAAGCAGAGTTGGTGAGTTCCTTAAAGCATCAAGGGAAAACTGTTGGGGTAACCTGCATATATGGGGATACTCTGCATTATGTTACCGCTGAAGTACACATAGAAATACAGTTTGGTCACATGGTAGTCACTGTGTGTTCCTGGTTTAATGTATGATGCGATTTTGGAGAGAGATTTTCCCCACTTCAGTGGTAGTGGGCGTGTTCCCCAAGTCAGAAATGTTCCCTTTATCAAACGTGGTTGGTGAGTCAGGAAATGACAAGAGCAGCAGTGGAACACAGGATGTTGTAGCTTCTACTGAAGTAGGAAATAAGGCTGAATCTGTTAACTGTGTGCCCGGGGTTTAAGCAAGGAAAGATTTTTTTGCCATAGAGCAGTTAAAAGGCTCCTGGTAACAGCCAAAGAAAGGGCAAAATTTATTAATTGAAGGCCTGTAGAACCTCGTAAAAGTTTGTTGTACCATTACATGGCAATAAGCCAGGGAGGGGTTATTGTGTCAGATGTTTAAAGGAGGAAAAGACAATTTGGAACGGATGGTACTTCCTAAACCACAGTGTTAGACTGAGCTCATGGTTCCATAACTGCTAAGCATCTAGGGATAGGAAAAACCTCAGATAGAATTTTACAGCAGTTTTTCTGGCTAGGAATTTGAAAAGATATATTTGACTATTGTGCGTCTTGCGTGAATGTCAGTGCCTTGCTCCCAGACCTTGTTGCAGGGGTCCGATTGTCACACTACCCTTTGTTAAGGTATGTCCATCAGGGACAAGAAAGCCAGAACAGATTTGTCGGGAAAAGTGTTTAAAACCCTGGAAAGACAGAGCGACTCTCTCAGCAATTCTTGTCCTTCCAGTAAATACTATTCCTTTGGGTTTGAAAGGAGCTGTAACCAATACCCTTGCATCCTCTACAGCATGAGGCTAAAACGTTTTTTTAGGAAGAAATAGAGGGGCATTTAGGGATTATAAGTTTTCCGCCAATGGGTCGAAACAAAGGGGGGATATGTGACATGAGTCACTGGAATGAGGCTAAATGGCAGAGATATGTGTCCCCGGGCTTTCTGCTGTGTGTACGTTAAAACACCAGGGAGAATGTATAGGTGTGTGGGAAAAGCTTCCCAGAGCTGGTAAGGGTCCCTGATGTAATGTATAGAGAAAGAGAAGGGTGGGTTCCATACATAAGGCCAAGTCTGGGTCTTTTTGGTCTGCCAGTCTCTAAGCAGACTGATCAGGAGTTGCACCTCTGTGGTGCCTGTTAAAATGCAGCTAGGATGTGCTATCTCTCTCTCAGACCTGGGGAGGAGGTTGGTTGTCTCCTGAGAGACTCTGCTGTGGTGAGCAATAAAATGTGTATATGATTTGTGTGTGGGATACAAGGTCCTGCACAGGAGCGAGTGCCTCCACAAATGTTTAATTAAGTGCCAGAGAGGCAAGGTTTATATTTGTGTTTTGTTTACTTTGTTTATGCTATTAAAACTGGTTGAGGCCAGTTACACCAAAAACCCTGCCTGCAAGTAGCTTATTGCTGATGTTTGTCGCTATCTACCCCAGGAGATGGTACCTATTCCCCTGATTACCTCACAATGCATATCTATCTATCTATCTATCTATCTATCTATCTTTGTACACGGGATGTAGCCCCCACTGATGTCTATCATTTATCATTCTCATATTATGTTTTGTTCAGTTAGTATATATACATGGTAGGCTGCCATACTCATATTGGAGCGCACAAGGATTGTTTCTAGAGGGTGACATATTTCTCCACAGTCAGGACAAAGGTCCTGACTTTCAGAACATGCCGTAAAAGCAGCATTTTTAGTGAATGGTATGTAGATATTATAATGAAACAGAAGATATGAAAAAAGATAAACTTTATTTTAAACATTTCTGGTGCAAACAACAAATACATAACATATCAAATACATGTAGATTTAGATTATTATTGGTGAATAATATACGTGCATGGGTATAATACCAAGGGTATAAAGGTTATGGAAAATTGTCTAAAAATTTTAATTTTGCACAATCCAATTTATAGCTATTAATTTATCTAATTGTCTAGTTAATCACCAATCAAGTACATACTAAGATCGCTTGGCTCTACTTTTTTCTCATCTTCTCCTGCTCTTTAATCGGGGATTAACTAGACAATTAGATAAATTAATAGCTATAAATTGGATTGTGCAAAATTAAAATTTTTAGACAATTTTTTTGGCCAATGTTCGATAAAGTGCTATTACCCCTTCCAGTTTCACTAATGAGGGTGGTCTACATCTCATACCAAAATCAGCCCACCTTGGGAATCTTTCAAATGGAAAATCAATTACATATATCTCTGGTGGGATCCACAAACCAACTTCAATTAGACTACTTCCTAAGAGACTACCTTTATCTGGTCAATTAGAGGAGAACCTGATATCCGTCTTTCCATCACCTTGAGCCCTACAGGACCCAGGTAAGTTGGGAGATGAGATGGACCTGACAGGAGACTGAACTCCGGGTGAGCTTTGGAATATATTATATCTTAGCCTTTGAAGCAAATAAGTTGCTGGAGTTTGATGAAGACTTATTGTATGAGATAAAGATGTTCTTCTACTTGGAAAAAAACATTCTCAACAGATAAATATTCAGCATGTCTTGTTGGCAGAGAGGCGTAAAGACAGATTTACCCAACAACTTCTAAGCCACCATCCCGCGTCAACGCCCCAGAGAGTATAGTTTAGATGGTTGCATTGCGAGCAGGGGGGCTATAGAGGCTGCCCACAGGTCCACAGCCCACTTGTCCCAAGCTAGCCAGCAGTCTGATGAACCAGTTGCCATCACTCCCTTTGTCTCTGTTGTCTTCCTCCTTCTCATTTCTTGTAGGAGACAACATGAGCCCTAGAAGACAGCATGAAAGGACAAGGTCAGCATCTACCGCTCTTCACCAGAGGGGTTTCCAGTCTATTTTATCATCTCTATACTTTTTATTACAAGCTTATTTTTTATGTTTTTTCTATCTTTATGATCGACATATTATCTTATGGCAACATCACGATTGTTTTTGTGCTTGTACTTGTGGATCTTGTTGTATTTATAAACACAACAAACTGCTCTTTGTGTCTTTCCTTTGTTTACATGAAATTCCCATTGGACAATTGCACCTTCCAAGACCATCAGAGGAGGGGGGGGTACTGTAGAGCAGCGGCTCCCAAAGTGTGCGCCGCGGCTTCCAGGGGTGCCGCGGCACTGTCACAGGGGTGCCGTGGCTAGGGAGAAAAAAACAAACAAACAACTTACCAATCCGGCGGCACCTGGGCCCCAGCATCCTCCTCCCTTCTCGCTTCTCACTGAATGTCGGGCGTGACGTCATCACGTCCGACATATTCAGTGAAAAGCAGCGGGAGAGAGGAGGATGCTGGGTCCCGGGCGCCGCCGGATTGGTAAGAAGACAGAAGAAAGAAGGCCAAGTATGGTAAGTAAAGAAATGGGATGGAAAATGGTGATAGGAAACGGCAAAGAAGGGGCAAATGAATGAAGGAGGCTGCAGAGTGAGGATTTAGAGGGGCAGAGTGAGGACGAAGAGGGGCAGAAGGAGGGCCACAGAGTGTGAGGATGAAGGGGCACAGTGATGATTTTTGTACATGTTGTTGTTTTATTTTGTTTGTTCTTATTCCTCTTAGTATTAGTTGTAAATTATTCTTTGACAGAAATACAATTGAAAAAAATATCTAAAAATATTATTTTTCCTTGGATTTATGTGTATTATTTTTGCAAACAACTTACTAAGTTTTTCTGTCCTGACCTAAATACTTATTACGTTATATTGACCCAACTACTTATAAAACGGAACAGCTCAGTAATTATTTTGGAGTGGTGCCTTGAAAAAATTATGAAGACTCTAAGGGTACTTCCATGGCTCCACAGTTAAGCTTGAAATTGTTCAATACATTATTCCCCATTGTCATGGATCACTCATGTTATTATTTTGGCTTGCAAGACCTGAAGGGAAAAGACAGGAAGTAAAGAAAAACATCTTAGATATGATCATACACATCATAACACACAGAGAGCCCTTCCTGGAAGGCCTGTATCTTTGTTAGGCGGGGAATTATTTCCCCAGAGAAAACAAGGTTTTAAGATCATATGTTTTGCAAATTGTTCCCTGTCACTTGATTAAAAGAAAGAAGCAGTAAAATACAAATTGTACATTCAGGCAATTAACAGATATTTTATAAATCTAAAAAAATAAATAAAAATAAACTCTTATTGACCTAATCGGCTATTTTTTTTATAGAAATGTGAGTAGCAAGCACTGAATTATTACCTTAGCATGTCAACCGTGTTATAAAACAGAAGTATAACTGACGTAGGCCAATGTATTAATTGCACAAATGTGAAGAGTGTTAGTTTTATTTAGATTATTTACAAATAAATGCTGATGACAAGAAGCTTGACAAGGTTGAAATGCAGACTAAACCCTTAGATTAAATGCTAGAGTGGCCGGGTCCTGACATGGCCGCTTTAAATTTAGAAATGTCCATGTCGATCTGCTTGACGACGTACAACTGAAGCCCCGGCATGCTATATCTAAGGACTTTATAGCAGTCTGCATGCTGACTCTACAGAAATGTGCTTTGGGGGTTCACCTGTAAATCTGCATTTTATCCTTGTCGTGCTTCTGGTCATCGACATGTGTTTGTCTACATAGTGCTTGTCGCTGAAACTGGTGTCTGAAAAAATAATACCACCGGTTCACTGATGGAATTTGTCTTAAAATACTGCTGGATTTTAATCAGAGGCAAGGTTTTAAATGAATAAACAAACAATTTTGTTTATTAAAATGCATAGTGTTGATTACCCTTCAAATGCATTCCCCTCTTTGTTTAAACATCCCCACATATAACCATAAAATAAAGACACGGACACAGACTTAAGTTTGGAATAAAAAAGGTCCTTTTATTACATTATTATTTTTAAATTATTTGTTTATTTTTATTTTATTTATCTTTATTTTATTTATCTATCAAACTATCAAAAGCTATAAACAATTTGGACCTTTTTCTTTATAGAGGTGGCGAAGAGCAAGGGCAGCCAGCTAAAAACCAACATAAACCAATACGGTGGAAGATCGCCTCCTTTCCACCAACCCAGGTTAACACCTTAACTATTGGCCGGTACTATACACTATAGATTAACTCAATACCCTCTGAACTCAAACTGGTCAAGCCCTTTCTAGGCAAAAACCTGATACTCCTTACCAGAGTATCAACGAGTCTAATAACATTGAGGGAACCAAGGCTATATTGCCAATACATTAAGTACCGTATGTTTAACAACCTTATGACTGCCATGCTCTCCTGCCATTCAAAAAACCTCACTCCTCGTGACGAGGGAATATACCAATATAATCTGAAACCAGGGCGGGTGGGTGGGTCTCCGGATCCAGGAAACAGGAAGCTCTCTCCTTTTCCCACTGCTTGATATATTCTTTCCACGACACTCCCACATCCTTCCTATTGGCTGATTACACTACAGACTTAGACCCCCCAGTGGTGAGTAACATTATCAGCTTCACACCACATGATTTTAAACTCCTTCGGCTAATGGCCTCTCTCATAATACTATTTACTTGTCCACCTTTATGCATACTATCTGCATTTAACATCATCTGTTTACCCACACAGCTGTTTTGACAGGAGTGTTTATAAAGACAGAGAAGAAGGCACTCTTGCACAAAAAGTAGTATTGCATTTCTGTAGTTCTTAAAATGCCCTTTCTAGATGTCTAACAGACCACCGGTATTTAGGGTACGTTTAGTCCATTGAAAACTAGGTCCAATTCCTCCATCTACACATTTGTCCTAAGGTACTTAGACTTTGGAGTAGCAATTAAACTTTTGTTATTCTACATAAATAACTGCTTGAAAATCCTAGTAAATCCATGTTTATCTTTCTGTGCAAATGCTTATAAAGACAAAAAAAAACAACAAACCATTATTAAGATAATTAAACTAGAAGCCCCCGACACCTTCTTGTTTTACACATCTTTCATCCATTTCACAGCTTTATGTCCCATTGGCCCCAGATTTTATTCTGTTCTTTCTGCACTGTTGTGCTTATTGAAAGCTGGAGCAGTGGGTGAAGCTGAATGTGGCTGGATCACTTAGAAGTAATATATTGTAGAAATGTATTTCAATTAGTGGCGCAGGCACCAATTTATATCATTGCAAATTTTTGATACTGTGTTATATTTCTGTATCAGCATTGTACCTATTTCTGATACAATAGGCAAATGTTGGAGGGAATTTGTAACTTCTGAGACAGTATGTCATGATTTGGTTTTGCAACGAAATTCTCATTAAGGCTAATTTAATGTGAAGTGGCCAACTCTTTCATGTGAAGTGGCCAACACTGGTTTAGCCAGAAAACACAGCAGGGGGCCGTTACCTTTCTTTCCTGAGAGGCCGTTTGTCCTGTGTGTCTGAACAATGTAAACAGCATGTGATGTGGGAAATCACAGATTAGCATAAATTCTGTTAAGTATAAATTGCATTTAAAATTCAAGTTTAAAGAACATCTCACATCCTGATGTTAATCTTTGAATTAAATATTTCTTGAGGCCTTGTCGGAAAAAGGGTTTGGTTTAGCCCCTGCCAGGCTGTTTCCAAAAACTGTATAAAAATGAGCACTGTTTGACCATGTATCATTATGCCATATGTACACTTCTGGAAAGATCGCTAGTACCACAAACTGGCGTGTGCTACTGTCCTTATTAGGACACTTGAGCTAATAAAACAGCACTACTTCAAGATCCTGCTTTGACAACTATTCACCTGTTCTGCAATTCCTGTGACCTACAGATTAGACTAATCAAATCTGTCATCCGGCTGTTCTGAGTTTGAGACCCAATATTCCAGTACCACCGCTCTGCCCACTACCTTGGAGCTCTGGCCAGGGTGATAGGCCAGGTGGAACCATCCACAGCAACCCTGATCTAAAGGAAGAGGTAAGGGGTGCCAGCCCAAGTGCCCAGTGAGGGCAGTGGTCTAGGCGTACTGTGTTAGTAAAGCATGTAGGAAGAGCTACTGCAAATTCTGTCTTCCTCAAACCATCTATTGTGCTTCTTAGTGGAAAATACAGAGGCTTACTACCATTGACTTCCTGAATGTTTGTTGCAAGATGGTTTTGTTGGGTTTTTTTTTAATGATATTTTAGTATTTTTTATAAGCAAATGAGAAAAATTCAGTATGTTACTTAACACGGACCTATCTTTTATGCCCAACTGTACATTAAATAGATAATTAAACAGCGCATAACTAAGCATATATTTACCATTACCGTGTTCAGCTGTTCGACATCATCTGGGCAATACAAACAGTAGTAATGAGTTCTAAGGACAGTGTTGGATATCACTTTTCTCTTTTCTCAATAATGTTATTTATGTTTATAACTTTTATATTGAATTTATACATTTATTCAAGTTTTACTATTTAGATTTGATTTTACTCAAAACTGCTTGATAGGTATTCTTGAAATTCCTAAGAGAAGATGTATGCTGCATGGGAATTAGTTGCCTTGGTGTGGGTATTGAATAGATTTTAGTTCTGATTGCAACATTTTAAAAGGAATATATTTTATCTATTTTGTGTATAAAATCAAACTTGTTAAACATATTTTTTGCATTTTCCAATGTCTGCAACTTGTGTTTCTCACTTATTAATCTCTAAGTATCCATGACAAATCTTTCAATGTTTAATAATCCAGAGACTGACTGCATGTTATCGTGTTATTGGTAAAAATGTGTAGGCAGATTTACGAGCCTTGGTAATTCAACTGTCGTGGCATTTTTATTTTTTTATTTTTTTTGTAATATACCTGACTTCTCTTCAGCTTTAGTTTTCTTGATATTGTAATTTCCAGTTGGCTGTGACATTGGTTGCATGCTTGACTAACTTTGTGTGAACACAGATTGACACTTTTTAATTTCTTTTTTTGCTGCTAAATAAATGGTAGCAACTGGTGGTCACAGCACATTTTTTTAACATTATTCGAATTTCAATCAGTATGTCAGGTCTCTGATAAATAACCAGTGAAAAAATGGTTTACCACTGTACACAAAAAGCATGTAGGGTCTCATACCCACTGGCGTTTTACGAACACCACAGCTTTACTAGAGATCACTGTAATCTTCCTGATGCATTTACATGCTGTAAACGCGAAAATGGAACAAGTAGCATTCAAAAATAAATCATCGGCACAAGCAAAATGCCAATAAGTACAGTTATACTAAAAATAATTGTTTCTAGTTTCATACGCTTTTGACAATAATTAAAACACATTTAATTGTAACTGGCTATGAGCCCAAACTGCGTTTTGTTTTTTTTTTGGTTTTTTTATAGAGCAAACCTTGGTAGTCTTTTGTAACATAAATATATACTCAAGACTGTAGCAGTTTGCAGTAATATATAAAATATGAACATAGTTGTTCAAATAGTGATATGTATGTTTTCCTGATTTTATAACTCTAGTATTACTTGTACTGCCTCAAAATCTTTTCCTTTTTTGCAGCCTCCATTTTCTACTGGTAATGACCTTTACTTTGCTTCAACGGTATCTCGTCCAGTTGGCCCTTCTGTAGCTTCTAAATACTATCCTAACAGTTTTACCCCAGCTTTAAGGAGGAGTGCGCCATCTACAGACTCCTTTGCGGCAAGGCTTGGCCCCCAGGCAGGCACCACAGACCTTTTTTTTTTATTCACTGTTTTTTCACCTACTTAATAAGAGGAGGCACACTCACTATTACAGCACTTTAATAAACATGGACTGGAAGTTGTATTACTAGCAATTTGTCTGCCGTGTAACATACTTTATAATTTTATATGAGCCCCTAGCAGTTGTACTATTTGCTCTCTTGTATAGCATTAAGACTGTTGTTTGTACTATTACTAGTTGGTCAATTAGTCTACCTTTTTTGTGAAATATTTTTTTTTTTTTTTTTTACTGTTTCTGAAGAAAATATAGTTTTGTTTATTTTACCTTAGGTGCGATTCAACATAAATTCCCCTGCAGATTGCCGTCCTACTCCTGAGGCAAGGCCTGTGCCTTCAACGTCAACTCCTATTTTGCCTACTACCTCATGGTATGTATGTTTTCCACAGAATCTGTCTGTGTACTTTAATATAGTGTGAGCTTCATCTACCTCCACCAACATTTAAAATTGGTATACTAAATTGTAATATAGAACCAGTAGAGCTCCAGGAGCTACAGAATCCTGTTGTAGTTGTATTGTCTACAGCCATATTTCCTATTTTACCACTCCCTTTAGGAAAATATGTGATAGGTGTGATATTTTACACGGGTTTTGTGGCTATTTAAAGCCTGCTTCATAAAATTGCATTGTGAAAGATGTTAATGTAGGAGTTTGGCCAAAGTAGGTTTCCCTTGATGGGCTTCGAGAACAATAAAGAAAACAAATTATGCTGCTTGTTACCTATTTTTAATTTTTATGTTTTCTTTTTACAATTTAAGGAAATGCTTTATTGAAAAGTATTCTATACGTTTAAATGCAAGGTGGTCTGGTTGTCAATTGTCATGCATATGAATTGTCAAAATTTGTATAACCTATTGTCATTTTTAGAGAGTCTTACATTCTAAAATGCTACTGTTATCTGTGTTGTAAGAAAACTAGCCATGTCAAATATCAAGGTTTTCTTTTTGTTTTTCCGTCTAGCTTTGTTTTAGAATCTCAAGTGTACAGCTTATCCATGTCTCTACTAGAGACGTGAACAGCAGACTGGTCTTATTTGTTGGTATCTTTTAATCCATCTACTCAATTAATATGACTCTGGATATCTAAGTATAAACCAAATTGTCACCTAATTGGGATTAATGCCTTTTTTGCAGCAGGATGATTGCAAACCAGCATTATAGTTATAACAGCATAAAACTGCTTCCTGTTCCTGCCCCTTCCTGATTTAGACTGTTAATGGACAGATTCTGTTGCTTGGGCTGAGTGGTAGGATCACTGTGGGTGGCGAAATGGATGTTAAGTGTTTGTTCAGCACTGGCCAAGCATTTTGATCACTTGATTCTTCACTGGGCCTGTTAGTTAACTACTGGCCTGTGCAGACTGAGAGCCAAGCAATCGGATCATGGTCCAATTTAGCCAGACATTGGCCAAATTGTATGTGGTCCAGTCATTTGGCACTCCAGTTGATTGACTGTATTGAGTCCCTTTTGGTGTACCTGGCCTGTTAATGTGTCTGGTGATTATTCCGCTAGCGTGGACGACTCATCCACGGTTCAGGGGATAGATGACTTGGTGCTGGGATTTAGGCAAACATTAGGTTTTGCCAAACCAGAGATATCTCTGGGTGCTGGTTACTCGCCTTTTAAAAGGCTGATGATGATGATGATGAAGCAGCTCATTTGATTTCCTCCTCCGCAATTAATGGACTGGATTACGAAGGCATGGAGCAAGCCTGATCACCGTTTTCACATGCCAGGAAAGTTTTTAGAGCCCTCTACCTATTGCTGCTAGATGAAATTGAAAAATGGGAGGTTTTTCCGAAGGTAGACCCTCCCATAGTGAGGTTAACCAAAACAACCACCTTGCCAGTACAAGGAGGAGTTTCCCTTAAATAAGCCACTGACAACAAATGTGTGGGTAATTTTTTTTTTTTGGGTGGGGGGGGCTTATCCATTTGGTGTATGAGGCTGCTGGGAGTGTTTTCAGGTCTGGTATGTCCACAGCCTGGGTCACTAAGGCCATTCAAGCATGGGCAGAGCAGTTACCCAGGGGACTCAGAGACGGTTCCCCTACAGAGGAGTTATTGATTCTGACAGATCATATCAGAAAGGCCTCTAATTTCATTGGACAGGCTTCTTTAGATATTAACTCTGTTAATGTAAAGCTTTCTGCGCTCATTATTGAAGCAAGACTGTCCTTGTGCTCTTGGTTCGTGCAAGGACCATGCCTCTAAGCGAATGCTAGTAGTGGTCCCAATTGCTGGCATCTCCCTTTTTGGAGCTTGGTTACACCAGCTCATATCGGAAGCAGTGGGAGAAAAAAAGCTCTTATCTGGCAGTAACTCAGGCCAAGCCTAAACATCCTAGGTTTCAGTTCTTTCATCCTTTTAACAAGGTCAGAACATGCTCTGCCAGAGAGCAGTAAAATGCTCCCTTGAGGGGTGGCTTCCGCCATTCCCAGGGCCCCTCTAGATGTGGATATTCAAAGTCGATTGAGTCCAACTTTGCAAAACGTTCTTTATATTTGCAGAGAAATAATTGTCGAGACCAAGTAGTGTAGTTAATTTCACCTTGGTTAGAGAAAACTTTGTGTTTGAAATAAAAACAATATTTTTGGCCTCGCTGTATATGTAGTTTGTTTTAATGTTAAGATAATTTATATTCTAAATTTAGTGGCTCCTTTAACATATGTGAGCAATGCTTGTAACCTGTCTATTGGCAGTAGCAGTCAGTGTTGCAATTGTACTCCATAATCTGCAAGTCGTATTGCATGCTTTAATGGGATGTTCAATTGTATATGTTACAGTGACCCGGCTGGATTAGATATGAAGTATCTAAAAAGAAACGGAAGTGTTCATACTAAAGCACAAAAAAATGGGAATGTTCCATATGGTTGATTTTCTTACGAAATATGCACTTAGGAAAGGCTCCCCGTAGGTATGAGTTACAATCGCCCCTGCTATTCTCACAAGATGAAATGATGTGGAGTCAACCATCACAACCTACCCAGGGATCGTGGCAGGGACGTCAGCCTTCATCAGATGATGTCTCATTCAGACCCTCTGGTACAGATAATACATGGCCTCGCCGTGATTACGTGGCAATGCCAGTAATAAATATGCCAAACCCACCGTTACCCAATCAGAACAGATTCCCGCACCCAACAATGCAGAATATAGAAAATGTTAATACCCCCGCAGCTTGGCCCCAGCCCTTTCCACCTCCTGCTTTGCAAAGCAACCTTAGTACAGACCCGCAGTGGACAGCCCCCTATCCTCCACAAGATAGGAGACTGCCCCATGATTATTTTAACACAACATCACAAGTTCAAAGCCCATTCTCCCAACAGGTTTTTGGCCAGAGTAACATTGTTTTGGGAGCTGATAATATAGGTCCTCAGGCACCAGCCCTGGGTTTTAGAATAAATACGGGTATCGATATAGCTACACCCGCCTATGGTGTAGGACAAGTAGGGGTTGGTAGATTTGATCCAGTACCTTTGGCTAACATATCCTCTCACCCAGTAACACAGGAACGTCAAGGAGCTGTATTGAGTGTTGTAGAAGCAACCGGGTCCTCGTCACAAGGAGCACCGATAGGAGAAACAACGCTTCAAGCAAATAGGACAACTGATAATGCGCCCCAAGACAGCTTATCACAACAGAGACCGGGGATCTCGGGTACTGCAGTCGGTGAGAATAATGTTTTAATTGTGCACCAGTCACGAACACAGACACATAGTCCCCCTTTGTCATCTACTGATGACGATTCGTCGGATGACGAACAAGGCTCGCGCAAGCTCCTTAGATTGTTGAAAAATCACTTGAGTCACCCAGCTAAGATAGCGTCCTCGTCAATGACTCCACGAGCTGCGTTAGGTGGCCCCATGGTACGCTGTGACAATACAGCTCTGTTAACAGGTGTGAGGCCATGTATGAAAGACCGAATTAGAAAAGGTGCGTTTGTAGATATGTTTTCACTTACAAAGAAAAGTAAGAAAGATTTGGCAGCGGCTTGTGCTAAAGGGGGTATCGGTGAAGAAGCGTATCGCTCTTTTAATAATTGGGTTTTAGGCTACTGTGTTTTTGCGGCATGCTATTTAGATACCAGACCAGCAGCCTTAATTGACGTATGGCATTATCTTCATTTGATAACTGAAATGGCAAATAAGGATGGTCATAATGCGTGGAGGAGATATGATGAGAGCTTTAGAGAGAAGGCTGAAGGGCTAGATCGGATACCATTTGAATGTAAAGATATGGAAACTTGGTCTGAACTTATGCGCCCTTCGGGTGGGGGTCAATTTGGAAATGATAGGTTTCCAGGAACTGGGGGGTATAGTGCCCCCCGTAGAAAGCAGAATAGATGTTTTGCTTTCAACAATTCCACCTGCGGCAGGGGAGAATCATGCAGGTATAGACATACCTGCACGATTTGTAGAGGTGCCCATTCAGCAAAGGATTGTACAAGGAATACAGCGACCCGTGGAAGGGGTCGTGGTATGTCAGGAGCTGCTGCGCAAGGCTCCTTCACCAGTTAATTTGGATTATTTATATAGATGGTTGGGTTTCTTTCCAGACACCCTGCATGCCAAATTTCTCCACAACGGTTTTACTGATGGTTTTAGGTTGCCCATTGCTGGACTGTGCGGTCCAGTGATGGCCGGAATTTGAAATCAGCGTCTCTCCTTCCCCAAGTATTGTGGGATAAAGTTAATAAGGAAGTCACCCTGGGACGTATGTTAGGCCCATTTAACTTACCTCCTTTTGCGGATTTAATATTGTCCCCTGTTGGTGTTGTGCCAAAGAAAACGGCAGGTAAATACCGTTTAATCCAGCACCTGTCTCATCCCCCGGGTTTTTCAGTGAACGATGCCATTGACGAGAGACACAGGTCAGTGAGCTATCAGTCTTTCGAAGAGGCATTAAAGCTTGTTAGATCATTTGGGAAGGGTGCGCTTTTAGCTAAAATAGACGTAGAATCAGCATTTAGATTGCTTCCCCTTCATCCAGAATCTTTCAGATTCATGGGTTTTAAATTGCAAGACGGCTACTATATTGATCGCTGTCTTCCAATGGGATGTTCGGTATCTTGTGCATATTTCAAATGTTTTAGTTCCTTCCTGCATTGGTGTATACAAGCAGGAACAGGGCACGTTGGCCTGGCTCATTATTTGGACGATTTTTTATTCATTGGCCCAGCCGCATCGTCAGTTTGCGCAGATGTATTGTTTTCGGCAAAATCTCTTTTTGCCGTTATGGGAGTTCCAATAGCCCATGACAAAACTGAAGGCCCTATTGATTGTTTGTCTTTCTTGGGTATAGAAATCGATACTACAGCAGGATGTTGTCGTCTACCCAAAGAAAAGATCGATAAGTTACTTTTCGTTATCTCGGAAGTGTTAAGTTCAGACACAAGTACTTTGAAGGGGATACAGTTATTGTTAGGATTATTGAACTTTGCTTGCAGAGTCATTCCGATGGGAAAGATTTTCTGCAGAAAGTTGCAATTAGTTACAGCGGGTTTAACGAAGCCCCATGCTCGGCTTTGTTTAGCCTTGGACATACGATATGACCTTCAGATCTGGTCCACATTCTTAAAAGATTTTAATGGAGTGCGGATTTGGTAGTCTCCTATTGTATCTAGTTTAGAATTAGAGCTCCATACAGATGCCTCCAGAGCTCACGGCTTCGGAGCCTTTTTTAAAGGAGAATGGTGTGCTTCCCCTTGGCCGATAGAATGGAGACAAAACGGTTTAGTGAAAAATCTATTGGTATTGGAATTATTTCCAATAGTATTGTCCCTTGAATTGTGGTCCAGTAGTTTGTCGGGCCAAAATGTAATTTTTTGGTGTGACAATTTAGGTGTCGTCCAGGCCATTAATCAACAAAAGTCAACTTCGTTACCTGCGGTCAATCTGTTGCGCAGACTGGTACTTTTGTGCTTAAAGTTTGATATCTTTTTCCGGGCTAAACATGTCCCAGGAATAGAGAACCAGGTAGCCGACTCGTTATCTCGTTTTCAATGGAGTCGATTTAGAACACTTGTCCCACACGCTAATTTAATTGGAATTCCTTGTCCTCTTTACGCTTGCCAGATCCAACTGCCCATGTGTAAGTTTGCAAAACTAGGAGCAAATGTTGTGCCCATGGCTGTACCGCATATTTGAAGGTAAAACACTTCTAAAAAATTAAAATAATTATGAGACAAAATAAAAGGTCAGGAGGACCAGCCCAGGTACACCAGCAACGAGACACGCTAGCAGCGTCATTTACCCAGAAGAAACCCGGTACTGGATGCCGGTAAGGAGCCCAGTGGTGGCAGCCTTTGTAAGCCCCTCCTACTGTGGCAAGAGGGCGCTTTTTGGATAACGAAAGGGAACAGTGGCAAAGTAAGCCCGGCCGGTTCCCAGTAACATCAGACAGGGTGGCATAGGCGGTCCATCCTGTTACAATATATATATATAATATATATCTCATTACTTATAGGGCTGTTTAATGAATGTTTACAGTCCTTGAGTTGGTTTCAAGTCCGACCAGGGCTATTCTCGCGCCCTAATAAACATCTACTCAGTGGAAGTAGCAAAAGTGATAAGTAACCATGCACCATAAGTTAATGTTCCATGTTTACTTTATAATTTTCTAAAATTTGAGAAAAGCAAAGATGGCACAGATAATCCTCTACAACATATAAAAAACACATATAAAAAAAATATGTTGGTTCTCTTTAAATGCAAGGCTTAATAGTCATTACATTTTCTATAATTGCAAATCATATATAAATAGAGCTGTGTTAGTAAACAAACTACCTATAGCAAGTGATCTCCTGGGGCCTGATTCATTAAGGATCTTAACTGAAGAGGATCCTTATTTCAGTCTCCTGGACAAAACCATGTTTCAATGGAAGGATCCCTATAGCCAAGTACTCTGCCTCACTTGTTTGTCACAGTTTAGACATCACAGGACTCCATCTACTTTCCTGCTACTAGACACACTGCCTCTGCTCTGATCCCCACTCACAGTATGGGGGACTTTTAAATGTGGCTCTCACAGGGTCCTCTCTCATCACATGTGCCTACCAGCCAATCACACACACTCCCCACCAAGGGTCTCTCTGTCCATCCATGCCTCTACTCCAGACACTATCATCCAAAGGGTCATCTTTTGGGACCGTTGCCGCTGAGGACTCTCCCACTACCATGTGACAGGTGCCGCCCATGTGTGAATTGCAGCTGACAGCGCACACGGATGGAACCAGGTAAGTGGGTGGAAGTTAATATACCGATCACTTATGAATCTGCAAATGCCATTTTATGATGTAATGAACATTTTTTAATGCACGAATGTACCCATTTATATAAGATGCCCATGGGTAAGCGATGCAGTGTCTGCAGAGATTGCAAAAGTTGGATATAAGGAATTGGGCAGATATTTGTGTTCCAAGTTAAATGTGAGCTGGGTGCACTCATTCTCTTCGTACTGCAGCCCTCAAAAATTAGGTTTAATTTTGCAGGATAAGATATGTAAATGAGATTTAAGGTTTGGTGAGGGCACATTTACATGGGGAATTCCCTGCTTATGGAAAGCTGCAGAGCCTCTTTCCTGAGCGAAAAGGCTGTCAGTAATGTGAGCAACTATCTACTTTCAATAGGAGGGTTTTATACTTACCAGATTCATTTGAAGTGGGCATGGCCATGTGATAAATATATTCAATCAGCAAAAGTGGGCCAACCCATTTTGTGTTGTTCACAAAAGCGGAATGCGGTCACGCACATGGCTATGCACTAGGCCAGTGGTTCCCAAACTTTTGCAGTTCGCTGCACCCTTAGAGTCTCCAAATTTTTTCAAGGCACCCCTCCAAAATAATTACTGAGCAGTCCTGTTTTAGAAGTAGTTGGGTCAAAAAATTGTAATAAGTATTTAAGTCACGACAGAAATACTTATTTTGTTGTATGTAAAAATGCCCCTCTGCATCCAGGCACACTGCCCCCTCTGCATCCAGGCACACTGCCCCCTCTGCATCCAGGCACACTGCCCCCTCTGCACACCAGGCACACTGCCCCCTCTGCATCCAGACACACTGCCCTCTCTCACATTGCCCCCTCTGCCCTCTGTCACGCTGTCCCCTCCTCTGCCCTCTCTCACGCTGTCCGCCTCCTCTGCCCTCTGTCCCCCTCCTCTGCTCTCTGTCACGCTGTCCCCCTCCTCTGCCCTCTGTCCCCCTCCTCTGCCCTCTGTCACGCTGTCCCCCTCCTCTGCCCTCTGTCACGCTGTCCCCCTCCTGTGCTCTCTGTCCCCCTCCTCTGCCCTCTGTCCCCCTCCTCTGCTCTCTGTCCCCCTCCTCTGCCCTCTGTCACGCTGTCCCCCTCCTCTGCCCCCCTCCCGGCCAGGACGCCTGAGGAGACTGGAAATGAGCCGCGGCGGCCCGTCAGGGAGCCGCGGCTCGTAACAATTTGGGAACTGCACAGTACAACTTCTCTTTATGTCAATTTAATGCTGGGAATTTGGGAAAATCTCCATAGAAACATAGAATTTGACGGCAGGTAAGAACCCCGTGGCCCATCTAGTCTGCCCATTTTTAACCTATGGTGACCTCCAACCCTATTTCATCCTTAGTTATTTGTAAAGATATCCTTATGTCTATCCCAAACATGTTTAAATTGCTCTACTTTATTAGCCTCTACCACTTCTGATTGAAGGCTATTCCACTCATCCACTACCCGTTATGTGAAGTAAGTTTTCCTCAAACTTCTTCTGAACCTACTTCTCTCCAGTTTCAGTGCATGTCATTGTGTTCTAATACCTCTCTTCCCTTGAAGAATGTTTTCCTCCTGTACCTCAATACATTTGAATGTTTCTATCATGTCCCCTCTTTCTCTTCTCTGCTCCAAACTATATATATTTAGTTGCCCTTCTTTGTACAGGCTCTAATGTATTTATATCCTTCTGGAGATATGGCCTCCAGAACTGAACACAGTATTCTAGATGAGGCCATACCAATGACCTATACAGTGGCATTGGGCCTGATTCATTAAGGAAAGTTAAGCGAAAGTAAGTACAGCAAAACCGTGTTACATTGGAGGGGGAGGTAAATTTAAAATGTGATGACAGATTTATATTTGGAGTAAGGCATGTCCTAGATCAACTTTGAATTTCAGTGTACAAATAAACTGTCAAGTATCTGTGTGCTTCATGAAAAAACAGACAGTATTTTTCTTATCTGCAAAATAATAAACTAACTTGCACCCCTTGCATTGCAACATTTGTTTTGTCCATAAAACTTGAGTAAGAAAACTTACTCAATTTTTTGCTTAACTTTCCTTAATGAATCAGGCCCATTATTACTTCTTTCTTTCTACTATTGATTCCTCTCCATATGCAACTAAGCACCTGACTTTCTTATTGCTTTGCTACAATGCTTATCTGCCTTTAAGTCACCTGAAATAATGACTCAAATATCCCTTTCCTCCTTAGTAGTTTCCATTAAAGTGCCATTAACACTATATTTAGCCTTTGAGTTTTTGAGACCCATGTTCATGATATTGCATTTTTTGGCACTAAACTGTGAATTCTTGGCCATTCCTCTAGTCTACCTAGATCATCCATCATTGGTTTTACCCCCCTAGTGTGCTTACCTTGTTGCATATCTTTGTGTCATCTGCAAAAAGCATATACTTTCCCTTCAATACCATTTGTGAAATCACCAATAAAGATAAGCACTGGTCCAAGTACAGATCCTTGAGGTACCTCACTGGTAACCTTTCCCTCCTGTGAATGCACTTTATTTACTACAAATCTCTGTTTTCTATCTTGCAACCAAGAGCTTATCTAGTCAACCATCTTAGAATCCAATCCTAAGCTTTCATGTTTATTTTACAGTGTGAGATGTGGGACAGTGTCAAAAGCCTTACTAAAATCTAGATAAGCTACATCTACTCCCCACCCCATTCATCATCATCATCATCATCATCATTTATTTATATAGCGCCACTAATTCCGCAGTGCTGTACAGAGAACTCATTCACATCAGTCCCTGCCCCATTGGGGCTTACAGTCTAAATTCCCTAATATAGACACATACTCACAGACAGAGAGGGAGACAGAGACTAGGGTCAATTTTGATAGCAGTCAATTAACCTAACAGTATGTTTTTTGGAGTGTGGGAGGAAACCGGAGCACCCGGAGTAAACCCATGCAAACACAGGGAGAACATACAAACTCCACACAGATAAGGCCATGGTCGGGAATTGAACTCATGACCCCAGTGCTGTGAGGCAGAAGTGCTAACCACTAGGCCACTGTGTTGCCCTTTGATCTATTACTTTGATCACCCAATCAATAAAGTCAATAAGGTTTCTTTGACATGATCTCCCACCAGTAAATCCATGCTGCTTGGGATCCTGTAAGTTACTGGATTTGAGATATTGTACAACGCTTTCTTTTAAGTGTTTCCATCATTTTACCTACTACTGATGTAAGGCTCACTGGTCTGTAGTTGCTTGGATCTTCCTTGCAGGGGCGCACGCAGGGGGGTTTCTGGATCTCCAGAAACCCCTCTCCTCCGCTAAAGAAGTGCCCCATCATAGCTGCACTGTACTATATAGCAGCCGCGGCGCTGTCAAAGAAGCGTCCGCGGCGGTGCTGTATTGTATTACCCCCCCCATAAAAATCCTGCATGCGCCACTTTTGTGCAGTGGGACTACATTCGCTCTTTTACAGTGATCCAGAATTACTCCTGTAGCTAGTGACCAGTAGAATAAATCTGTTAATGGTACTACCAGCACCCCTTTAAGCTCTTTTAGTATCCTTTATGTATCCCATCTGGCCTCATTGATTTATCCACTTTCAGTTTTGAGAGTCCTGTTCGGACCTTCTCCTTTGTAAATGTACATGTATCTACCTCATTTTTATGAATATACCTGCAACTTAACTGTGGCCCATTCCCTTCTCTTTCTGTAGTGAATGCTGGGTAAATTAATTATTAAGTGTTAGGACCCCTCCAACCAGTACATCAAAACCCGGAGTCTACTCAGAAGTCTGGTTTTCGCTGGAGCCCCTAGTGGTGGGGACAGACTTGGCCGCAGACAGCTGAGGGTCGTGAGTTGTGCACTGACTGGGGAGATCCCAGCGATAGCATATAGGAGCAATTAGCAGAGTGAAATCCAGGCAGCAGACAGAATATCCAGTAAACAAACCGAGGTCAGAGGTCACAGGCAAAACAGCAGCGTAGGAGTCCAGGCAAAAAGATCAAGGGGCACAGGCAATCAAACGTAGTTGGGTATTAGGCAAAGGTCGGCAACAATAATCAAATCCAAAGGTAATAGGGAACAAGGAAAACAGCAGGCTAGTGTGCAGCAAAGCAGGAACTATAACCGGCAGGGGAGGATTGCCCCTCCCTGCCTTATAAATGCAAACTGGCCAATGATGGGAGACTGGGGGCATGTCTAGTACTTAGCCACCTGGCTAAGGTTTGATTAGCGCGCGCCCGGCTCCCCTGAATGCCGGGACGCGGCGCTGCAGCTCACTAGCGTCCCGACCGTTGCCTTGGCAACGGCCGGGACAATGCGGAAATGACGTCCCGGTTGTCATGACGACGGCCGGGACGTGAAGAGAGAGGAGGAAGCGAGTCGCGGCGGTGCCCGGAGCCGCCGCGGCTCGTGACATAAAGATGATCAGCTAAATCCTTGCCTCCTTCAACAAGACTCTCACAATCTGTCCTTAGTCTTTTTCCGTCTTTTGTTTCTCTTCTTTCACTTATATACCTTCTGTCTAACAAGATACACCTCTTTGTCTTCATGACTCTGAGTCTGCTTCTACACTATATGGACAAAAGTATTTGGCCACACCTATTAACTATTGAATTGAGATGTTTTAATCAGAACCATTGCCAGAGGTGTATAAAATCAAGCACCTAACTGTGCAGTCTATAGTTGCTAACATTTGTGCTACAAAAGGAGTCTTTTTGAAGAGTTCAGTGACTTCAAGTGTGGTACTGTGATAGGATGTCACCTTTGCAAAAAGACGGTGTGTGAAATCCCTTTCCTGCTGGATATTTCACATTCAATTGTAAGTGATAAAATTAGAAAGTGAAAGCATTTTGGAACAACAGCAACTCAACACAAAGTGGAAGACCACGCAAAATCACAGAGCGGGGTCAATAACTGCTAACGCGCATGGTGCATAAAAGTCACCAATGCTCTGCTGATTCCATGTAAGCATATTAAATGTACGGGAGGCAGGGCCATCTTAACAACATTATGGGCCCCCGGGCAAAGCAGTGCACCGGGGCCCCTAGATATAGATATAGATATATAGATGTATACAGATACAGATATAGATATATAGAGATAGATAGATGTACTTGCTCAGTGACGCTTGTAGGTTTTTTTTGCAGGTTTTTTTCTTTTGCAGGATTATTTATTCTCATTAAGAGCCATGCCTATGGGGCCCCCTTGCCCGTGGGGCCCCCGGGCAGCTGCCCATCGTGCCCAATGGAAAAGATGGCCCTGACGGGAGGGCTGTTTTTCAGGGTTTGAGCTAGGCCCCTTATCTGCAGTCAGGGCCTGATCACTAGGCTGACCAGGCTGACCACTAGGCTGACCAGGCTGCAGCCTGGGGCGCTGGGTCCCAGGGGGCAGGGGGCGCGGCGCTGCGGGTATTTATTTTTAAAAAAATTTCTCCATTCATTTTTTTTCGGGGTGGGGGAGGGGGGGTCACCGCGCGCGGGGGGGGGGGGGGGGGGGGTCGCCACGGGGGTGGAGGGCTCGACGATCAAAAGCATTGGTGGTCAGTGGTTAGCAACAAACAGCCAATCGCCAGGCTGCCTGTTGCTGTGCAGCAGACAGGAAGCAGGACGTCTTCACTTCCTATCTGCTGATCTGAGGAGAGGAGCGACGCTGGCACAACTACAGGTAAGTGAAGGGGGGAACTGCCCTGCATATCTATAGGGAGGGGGGGGAACTACACTGCATATCTATAGAGGGGGGGGGGGGAACTACCCTGCATATCTATAGGGAGGGGGGGAACTACACTGCATATCTATAGAGGGGGGGGGGGGAACTACCCTGCATATCTATAATGAGGGGGGGGAACTACCCTGCATATCTATAGGGAGGGGGGGACTACCCTGCATATCTATAGGGAGGGAGAGGGGGGACTGTCATGCATATGTATAGGGAGGGAGAGGGGGACTGTCATACAAATCTATAGGGTGGGAGGGGGGGCTGCCATGAAAATCTATAGGGAGGAAGAGAGGTTGATATGTATGAAGGAGGGCAGAGGAGGGGGGCTGATATATGTGACTGGGGGAGTTTTGATGTGACGGGGGGGATAGCTACAGAGTGGAGGTAAGGAAAATAGCTGCAAGGGGGATGGATGCAGGGTGGGAGGTAAAGAAAATGGCTGCAGCAGGGGTTAAGGAAAATGGCTGTGGGGGGGGGGGGGGGGGGTTGTGGTTAAGGAAAAGGGCTGCAGGGGGTATTTAAAAAATAGAGCAGCTTTGGGGGGCAGAATCTCATGATTGTGTGGTGGTCACATGGGTGGTCTCAGCAATCACTAGAATACTAAATATTAGTGAGATGGGGCTGGTAGAGGTTTGTATTTGATTGACAACAAATATTCAGATATTGCTTATATATGCCTGTCCAATGGGGTAATATGCATTTGCTAAAGAATATCTGGAGATTGCTGCTATGGCAGCAGAAAGGAAAGTGTCCAAAAGAATGGCACGTTCTGAAAGGTAATTAAATATAATTTTCCTATAGGTGCACTTCCTTTTCTTGTCTGAGACATAGTGCCGTATTTTGTGCCCCAGCAGCTGTGAAAATGGTGTAACGGAATGTGGCGTTGAGAGATATTTAAAGATTAAATCTTGTTATGATAAACAGCTATTATGAACATCCCCATACTGGTCCACACTAATGACCCCACATACCGCAACCTGTGACATAGTAATATACTTCATGGTACATTATACTGTAAATTGATTACAGTATGGGCGACAATGTATACCATGTCCGTATATGCATGTACATATATACCTTGTTTGAACTAGGGCACTACACTGTCTGGCATATCATTTATTTGTTGGGTCCCATTACTCTAATATGTTATATACTAATATATATATATATATATCGCCTTCCCCCTACCAGGGGCTTGCTGCTGACAGCTGCACACTGTGCAGGTCCGTTCAGCAGTGACAGTATGCTGCCCGGCTGCTCTGATTGTGTTTTAAACACAATCAGAGCAGCGGGACAGCACACTTTTCATGCAGCTTTGCATGAGGTACATTTTGCATGTTTCACATATGTCTAGTATAGTGAGAGTATGACAAGCTCAATAAATTAACAGCAAACCATCTTTCTTTTTTTGTGCCTTAATCAAATGTTTTGTCATTTACCGTGGCACATGTAATGATTAAACTGAGAGCATACTATACACTGTCATTAGTAATTTTTACATCCTTGTAAACCTAACATGTTGGGAGGTACACTATATAGTAGCATGAAGAATGGTGGTAAACAGGTTTCTATTGCTGTACATTGTAGTATGAATGCCATTAAAACTCTGAATTTCACATTTATCATATATCTATACAGTACTTAGATTTAAGACTGTGGCATCCCATTTAAAGTGGGTTGAGTGGTCTTCACAAACACATCTGGACTGGTCCTTGCTTTGGACTGTAGTGAAATCCTCTGAATCAGATAGTGACACCACTACCTGTAATAATTAGATAGTAAAAGGGACATCACATGAGAGAATAGTCTGTGGTTACAAAATATAATAATTTGGATCTGAAAAATTGCAAAAGCAATGTGCTAAACATAGGAATAATGTACGAGAGGAAGGACATTTATCTATAGTTAAAGTTAATTCCAGCCAAAATTCAAAATGTTTGAAAAAAGTTTTGGGTGGAATATTAGAAGTTATTCCCATCCCAAAATGTACTAACCAGTTGTCTTTACAAGGTTTGGCAGGATTACTCTTGTTTGCTTCCACTTTTGACTTGTCTCACTACCGACAACCCTATCTTGCCCGAAAAAGATGGGCTTGGCATTAAAGCGATGAGTAACACAGGACACCATGCAAGTAAACTATTTGGATGCGGTATAACTTCTGATTTTCTACCAAAAATGGAAATATTGGCTGGAGTGATTCACTACTAGAATGTAGCAGGTGAATGTTTTAAACCCATTGTCCAGTCTTAAAATGGGTCGAGGGACAACGCCAATGTTAAATATCAAATACATTAATCAAATTAAAAGGCAGGATCGATATGGACCTCAATTGCAGCAACCAGAAAGGAACTCAACGTATCAATAACATTAGGTATGACGGGAAAAGGTTAAGACAATATCAAAAATATCTCCTGCAAGTATCATTCTTTACCTCATAAACAAACCAGCATCAAAATTAGCATCTGTTAATATAATTTTAGCTTTTTAAGTATTTAAAAATATTTAGCAAACACAAACATTAAAAAATCAGTAGTATAGTAAACACATACAAATTACATTATAAATAAATGGGGGGGAGGGGAGGGGAGGGGAGGGGGGGGGAGAGAGGGGGGGAGAGAGGGGGGGAGGGGGGGGAGAGAGGGGGAGAGAGGGGGGGAGGAGGGGGAGAGAGGGGGAGAGAGGGGGAGAGATAAAGTGTGAATGTGTTGGGTACATCATTACGATGACTATGAAAACTCTATTGGTAGATTAGTCTTGGTAGTTTAGTCCTTGTATTAGTACAGTGGTTTTTGGGTGTTACTATTTACCACAGTATATATAATAATCAGCACAGTGATATAGTTTACTACTACTATTATAAACAATTCACATGGGTAGTTGCTTTGAATCTTCTGATTGCTAAAAAAACAGTGCAACTTTGAGTCTAAAATTTTATTTCTGAAGTTTTACTACTACTACTGCGATCTTAACCCCAAAAGTGGGGATGAAGACCCTAAAATATCGAAATGTCCGTCTCAAAATTAATGAAGTAACCGTTCCTTCTTCCCTGCAGAAAAAAAGAGCATTAGTAGGCAAGGACTTATGGTTCAGTGACAATTATTCAAAGAAAGCTTTAATTGTGCTTTGGCCATATATGGGTATTATGGGGTGCATAACATGTAACAGTCCCATAGGCTTCTGTGGCCCAGAATTCTGATAGTCAGGCAGTACTTAAAGTAAAAGGCATGCAAGTAACTTCAGATCAACAGACTGCAGTTTTAAAACAATGGAGTAAGCATTTTCAGCAAAAAATGGTCCAATCACTCCACTGGTTTCCGTGTATAAATAGTCTATCCCACCTGATAATGCACATTTGGAAGTCCAGTGGTGCAAGGAGCACAGGCAATGAACTACCAGGAAGAGGAGAAATGGGATATGATCAGATAATTCATCCCTCCCCCTGTTTTTGACAAAAACGAGTACACATATACTCTTGCTTCAGACGTTGAAGAGTTATGGTGGTTCCATAATGTTCTGGGGACACATTTTCCTACCATGAATTTAATGTAATCGTTCCCTTAGAGGGCAAGATTAAAGTAAATCGTTACTTAAGGGTACTGAGTCAAGATGAAAACATCCAAATCCAGAGTACATGTGGTCACCCAATGGTATGAGAATAATCCACCGATATTAATGGCCTTCTCAGTTACCAGTGCTGAATCCAATCAAGCATCTTTGGGATATTCTAAGTATTTACACCATAAGCCGCCAGACACAAGATGAGTGAATTTCTTGCATGAATGGTGCTACATACAACAGCACAATTACAGACTAAACGCTATAGTGCATACATACTATACAAGCCACACCTGGTGGCCCAATGTCCCAAGAGACTTTACATTGGCCTTTCCACTTTTCGTCTGCTACCTGTACAAATGAATTGCAGAGTTACAGCTGAAGTTACTACAAAACAGCTTAATAAGCGTTGTATATTAAGGTATGTTTTGCCTTCATTAACTTATGCATTACATCATCCCAACAGTAACATGACAAGCTCATTCAACAAGTTAAGACAAAATGGGTCAAATGTGAAGGCCTTTGTCAAATACAACTAATGAGCTACATCATACAATGCTTGTTTCTTATATGATCTGGAGTAGCTGAGGTTTTCTAGGGAAGACATGCATTATGGAAAGCTATGCACAAAAGAAAAAAACCCCAAAAAAACGAAACCTTACCCAAGAAATCAATCCAACACATCTCTCGGATAGCCACTGGTAGTTTGATGAGCTCAATATTATACAGGCTATCAACATCTTTCACATTGTTCGCAGCAATGAATTTTAATTCCTCTACTGCTGTCTTGACTGAAAGAAAAGAAAGTTGTTGGTTTTTGTTTTTCTTACATTGCCAGGGTGCATGGGACACTGCAATTATCAATTCATTGTGCTTCAAGCAAGCCCTGGACCTAGCCTGAGTGAGGTGGTGTCACAAGATTCTTCTTCTAACCAAAAATAACCACACACTACCAAATCGTCACTGACTCGTGCTCTTAGGGATATTGCAAAAGCCCACCAGGTCTTTGCAGTCTTGGTGTTTCCTCATGCTGCAGCTGTTGTATGGAAGCCAGTAAAGCTCGTTGTCTGTTAAAACTATGATTGAACATCCCCAAGTCTGTATGTGGCTTCGATAACGTGGATAGAACATTGCATTGTAGTGTAACTTGCAGCTACCCATGCTGACTTCAGCACAACTCTAGTATACGAAAACTACCTGCAGAGCAGACACTCTGGACTTCACACGACGAGGTCAATACGAATTTCACTTTGTACTGACCACAGGCATTACAGCTATTTTTTTTTAGTTTAGGCTGAGGGGCCCTTTAGATACACATTTTTTGGAAGTCTGAGAGTAGTAATCTTTTTATGGTATATTTGAACACAATTTCTCATGATTTCCATAAACATCTAAAATATTGTTTATTTTTCCACTGAAAAGCGATAGAAACAATCAGTTTTAAAATTAGGAGAGGGGAGAGGCAGGACAGCCAAATATACAAATTCAGCAATAAATTGCTTAATAAAATGATGTACTTGGGTGGGTTGTATACCCTATCACGGAATATTTCAACAACTCTCACTTGAAACACAAATGTATCAATTAGCAATTTTTTATTTTTTGGAAAGCCCAGGATCTGTACTTTTATGCCCAAACAAACCCAAAACAAAACACAATAGTGAAAGAGTGTGGTAACTTCAAGCTTTCCTTAATAGAGGAAGGGCCCCTCTATCCACAAGACTAAGGGGATAAAGGTCCTCAGAGTCCTCTTTGCTACAAGGCTTCAGGCTCGGAAACTAGCCCAGAACGGAAGGCATCAGAGGTTTATATTTTTCAAACAAATAATGAATGCTTCAGTACTTGACAAGAGCTTTAATATATCACTCATCAAAAAAAACAAAAGCTTGCCCCGAAGGATCAGAAAGATAATTACTTTGACTGTCAAAGTCCTTGATGAATGAAGCCAGCTTCTCATTTTTTACAGTGCGGTTTTTCTGTCCGCGGTTGGTTCTTTTCCTTGCTGGTGCCATGATGATACTGGAGGTTCCTAAGAATTGTGGTTAAAAGATCCAAATGAGTGTGATTGTAAAACATTTCTCTTTCCCTACATTTTCAAGTTGCTCACAGACAGAGTTATGGGATTTTATATTTGTTGTGCTACACAACTATATAGGTTACCACATTAAAGGGGATTCTTCTCCCTTTTAATTAGAGATAATGTCACATACAGCACTCACCTGAGCATATGTGGGTGTGAAAATGTGGCTGGAGAATTGCATTGCTTGATACCAAAAATATACCTCATATTTTACCACCTCATGCCCAACGTATAAAGTTCTGATTGGGCAGCATGGTGGCTGTGTGGTTAGCACTTCTGCCTCAGAGCACTGGGGTCATGAGTTCAATTCCCGACCATGGTCTTATCTGCGTGGAGTTTGTATGTTCTCCCTGTGTTTGCGTGGGTTTCCTCCGGGTGCTCCGGTTTCCTCCCACAATCCAAAAACATTCTAGTAGGTTAATTGGCTGCTATCAAAATTGACCGTAGTCTCTCTGTCTGTGTATGTTAGGGAATTTAGACTGTAAGCTCCAATGGGGCAGGGACTGATGTGAATGAGTTCTCTGTGCAGCACTGCGGAATCAGTGGCGCTATATAAATAAATTATGACGATTCTCACCATCTATATTTCTATGGCCATCTTAAATCCCTGAGATAACATACACTACATAGCTTGATGATGTCGCCATATTTCAATCCTATTACACAACCATACCAAACAGAAAAACACACACACCTGCTAGGAAGCTGCCAACAATATTAGGCAAATCACATAAGGTGCACTTCCTGTTGTGTATCCCGATAAAAGCACTTCCTGTTAGTCGGCAGATCCTGGATTTTATTATCTATTTAAAATGCAGCACAAGGGGTCTGCAGCACCATACATATTGGGTTAGAACATATAACAAGAGTACAAAAGAACAGAAGTGACAAGAATTATAAACAAGTTTACGTAATTACAACACATAAAATTATGTAAGGAAACCGATAGGAGACATTCCTATGAACGTGTTTAACCCTAAACAGCTATCTGCACGACCGTCTCTGTGCAAATTAGCAAAACTACATTATACTGCAAACTGCGTCCAGCAGGTAAGTAAATTAGTAATGGACAATATTAACAAAATGGACATTATCATTTCCAGTAACTAATCTCCAGAAACCAGGGAGGCAGCCGTTCCTCCCGGGTACGGAAACCGTACACCATTCATGTAGTCAGCGCCATAGTGAATGCGCTGTGTCCGGACGCTGGATAACAACAACACATTAAGTAGAGCCCGATCATAATCTATACCATTAGCTATACACCCCCTATATAATATCAACCAGACACCTCACCTCCACCGTCCGTTCAGCCCAGAAACCAACAGGACAGATTCAAAATCAGCCGCCACCGCCTACAAGCAGCCAATCCAATACCGCTAAAGGCATTACGCGTACACAAGGGGCAGTGCTTCATATCTAACCAATGGAAGAAGAGGTTATGGAAACGGGTCTGGTTATGGATGTCAGGCATTAAGGGATTACCAATCGCATTATAGTCCAAACATCAAACAATACCAACATAAGACGTTACACATTCCGCGAACTTTTATTATCCGCATTGTTTAAAGTAATATTCACGCATTTGTTTTGTAATTTTAAACTTGATTTGCTAGGCAATTTTAATTAATCTATATGACAGGGTGATATATTTACACAGATTAAAGAAGCTGGATAGATCCATACTTGAACACAGGCATGCATTCATTGTTTTAACAAAGCTACATAATATGCTCCTCTACTAAGATGGCTGCTCACTGACTTCAACAGTGACTGTTGCGAATGAGGAAGAAGCGTAACTGTTCTTTCCGGGTATTGAAGTTGGCGCATGCCTAGTGTAGGCGTTATGCTTGGCTACCGGTTGCTAAGGAGACCGGTGTACATAGCGACGGCGTGACCGCGACCCGTATAGTGTGATTTCAGACAGCTGTCTTGCCCGACATCGGTCATCATGATTCCCCCTGCAGACTCCCTGCTGAGGTATGACAACCCTGTGTTCATCAGCAGAAACACGGAAAGGAAATCTGCCAAGGTAAGTTAAAAATGAACCTTAATAACCCCTAAATCTGCCCCTCTATACATTGACAGAGAATCACAACAGACAACACATTCGCAACATGTATGTATGTATGTATATATATATATATATATATATATATATATATATATATATATAGTATTGTAAATATCCTAATCATCATCAGCTATTTATATAGCGCTACTAATTCCGCAGCGCTGTACAGAGAACTCACATCAGTCCCTTACCATTCTGTATTTAAAAAAATGCACATATACAACTTAGCATTCCCACTTTCTGACCACAACCTCCTTTCCTTCAGCCTCACCTTACCTCATGCCCTCCCCCCTGCACCTTCTCACTGTCAATAACACCACAATTTCCTCAGTCTCCTAAGCCCTCTTTCTTGGTGTCACACTTGACTCCACCCTCTGCTTTATTCCTCACATCCAGACTTTTTCCCAGTCCTGTCGATTCCACCTTAAAACAACCTTTTCTTACTCAACATGCTACCAAAACACTTGTCCATTCTCACATCATCTCCCTTCTTGACTATTGCAACCTCCTGCTATCCGGCATTCCCGACACCCATATATCCACACTTCAATCCATCCTAAATGCTGCTGCAAGACTGGTCTTCGTCTCTCACTGCTCCACATCTGCTACACCGCTTTGCAAATCCCGACACTGGCTCCCTGTGTCCTCCAGAATCAAATTCAAATTACTCACTCATTACTACAAAGCCCTCAACAACAGAACCCCTTGATACATCTCAAATCTCATATGAGAATTCTCTCCCTCCTGCCTCCTTAGATCTACCTCTGACCTGCGCTTTGTCTTGTCTCTGGTAACCACCTCTCACTGACTTCTCCTGTGCAAATCCCCATTTATGGAATTCCCTACCATGCTTTCCCACAGCCTTCAAATCATTAGATGTTCTCTAAAAACTCATCTCTTTTTTTTAAAGCTTACCTTATCCCTGATGATACTATTCACACTAATACACCCTCACAGCTGTCCCAATTTACACTCTAAGTCACACTCGCTCCTCTTGTTTCAGCTGTGCCCTCTTCCACTTAGAATGCAATCCCTCTAATAAGCAGGGTCCCCCATACCCTTTGTTTTCATGTCTGCATTTATTTTGTCTCCCTTCTATGTCTTTGTTTTATGTATGTCTTGTTTTCCCTACTGTACTTTGCTGCGGAGCACTGTGGCACCTTACAAATTTACAAAAATAATAATAATATATCCAGCTATATTTGGTGCAAAGTATAATATGCTATATCTGGTGCATGGTTTAAAATGCAGATCCTTATGTAGTAGTCTGTGACGGAAACCCTGTATTGGCGTGAAATGCATAAGTTGTCTGTTCTCTTGTTTATGTCTTATGGCAGTGATGGGCAACCTGAAACATTTGGGGGCAGCATGTTGCGATCCTCTAACCTTCAAAAGAGCCACACATTATTATTATTATTGTCAGTAGTAAAATAAAACAATACATTTAATCAAAGAAAGATACACCTATCTGTAATAGCATTTCAGAAGGCATTTTAAACAGGTGTTACAAGCTATAACAAATAAATAAGACAATAAAGTAGGAAGGAGCTAGGAACTGCAGGTGAAGGCTCAGAGGGCCGCCTCTTGCCCATCACTGGCCTATGGGGTGAAATAAAACCTTTTTACAATCATCTACCGATCTACTATAAAGACCCATAACTGGTTCCCGGTTTAATATTCATACCAAAATCTGGTGCCAAGACTTTTATACAGACCCATATCTGGTGCTATGTCTAACATGTAGCCCATATCTGGTACCCAGTCTAATAAACAAGGAACATTTTCCTCTAGTGTTTCTAATTAATATTTAATGTTTTTTTGCCCCATTAATCATCATCTGTCATCTGGCGATGACTTTGCTTATCCATAAACGGCGGTAGCCTTTCTCTCCCCTGTTACTTTCGCCACTTTGCGATTGTAATCAGAGGGGAGAGCAGTAAAGCCGCAGAGAGGGATCCAAAGATCCGTCTACCGCAATACTCTCCCCATAAGGTTAGAATGGCATTTCACAGCAGAGGGTGGGCCAAAATGACGCGATTTGTGATGTCATGCAGACCCAAATCTAGTGTTACCATCTTCAGCCTTTAGCTCGTACTTCCAGATCATACTCACAGCGATATCAGCCAATAAAAGTTCAGTGTAGGTACCCAAAAAACTTTTTTCAAAATTAATGCCCTGTCCCATAAATTCTTCTCCTCCATGTTCATAATTTAAATAATCTTGTCCCGCAAAACAAATGTTTGTTTTTGCTTGTAAGATGGGCTGCATTTGGGCAAATGTAACACATGCTTTCAAGAGCATTTGTACTGTACTTTGGCTTTACTGTGTGTGTTGGTATTGTTAAAGGGGCACTTAGTAGGAATAAAGTTGATAAACCATTTTCTCAAAAATGGAACTTATTTCCTTATCTAATACATGTCATATTTTTCCTGCATTAGGTGTAAAAACAATTATTTTCAAGTTTTCTGTTTGTTTGTTTGCCAAACCCCAGAAAAAACACTATCCAGTAGACTTTTTGGATAGTCTTAAGTAGATAACTTTGAGAAGTCACTGAGATATTGGGTTTTAGTCACTGGTATCAAGTATGAGGCATAATACACAAAAACAAATCAGTGCATGTTAAAAATGCATTTTAATTAAATAAATTGTGATAAGATTTAATTTTGCACAGCACATTAAATGACATCTTGATGAGAGTTTTGTATAGCATATGTGTTTCTATGTGAAAGACTCCTTTTAAGAACGTGATATATTTTTTCTTGCAGTCTCGTGCTCTGAAAGCCAGTCCTCAGCCAACTGTTATATCTGCTCCTGTACCACCACCTCCTAAGCCAAAAACCCCTCCGCTAGAGGCATCTAAGCCAGCAGAAGAAATTTTAAATGCAATCCTACCACCACGGTAAGTTCCTCCTTGAACAACATTTACTTTAAAGACACATTTATCTTTATGGGTTTTTAATTAGAATTTATGATGCAAAGTTTTAATTTTATATTTTGTTTTGTCATAATGAAGCTCTTTATATTTTGGTCCTTGTTCATATCTATTGATTGTCTGTTTGAATAACACATGTGTGTATGGAGAAGGGATCTCTATTCTTTCCTTATTTGAAAAGATAGCAGCATCCTGAAGAGGAGGTACTTTTTAATCAAAACACTTAATTTAATCAAAGCCAATTATTATATATTATTAAATACATTGCCTTGTTTAGTTACATTTTATTTTGTTCCCCCCCTACACACTATCATAGACAGCTTTGAGGGTGCAATGGGTGCTTCAGCACCCCCAATAATTGTTCTGTCACTGCCAATAACCATTTCTATGCATGGCATTTTTTAAGTCCAATAGAGTCCCCCTCTATTGGACTTAAAAAATGCCATGCATACTCACCGTATCAAGTACACCACCAATCACATTTAAAAACTGGCTCCTATAAGCACATAGTATTATATTAACCTAAATGTGTATGGGCAACTTGTATGGTGGAATGAAGCTAAATTATATTAGTTATATAACTAGCTCAAATACATACTAGAGCAAAGACAATTAACCCCTCTACTCGTCCTCTACATGACCTCCTAAAGTGCTAAGTATGATTCCTCTCTGCATTTTCTTTCAGAGGAAAGGAACTTTAACGGCATTATGATCGTGGGCACTTGCTGGCGTCACAGCCAGGGATAGGGGAGGCCCTTTTAGAACCTCTATTTCCCTATCAAAGGAACTTAGAAAGCTGGGGATACCCTTTATTTCCTGATGATCATTTTTGATCAGCAGGCAATAAGTAAACATGTGTTGAGCCCACACATGCACAGCACAGGGGGGGAGAAAACCATGGATGACCAAAATGAATTGCAAGTAAGCTATGTTCTTTACAATTAAAATATAGTTCATATATACATATTTGTCAACATTTAACATCTAAAGTCTAAACTAATGCAGAAATTGACGTGGTTAGGATTCAGCTTTCCACTCGATCTAGAGGGTCTTCTAAAATCTCTAGGTGTCCGGTGATGTTCTTCTCACTTTTACTGAAAGAGTTGTTTAAGGACAATATGCTGCCTGTATGATAAAAGCCTGTTTGGGTAGGAGCTCAAAGACTATCCCCAAGCCACAGCAGATAATGAGGGGCTTTCTTTATTACTGCTCAGGCAACTCTTTTAGTACAGGCATTGTTGTGTAATTATTAATGTATCAATGAGACAATAAGAACAGATAGTGAGAATTGCATCAAACATACAGAATAAGATAAATTGTATTGTACATTTGGCCAATGCTGAAAAATAGGTCCAGCGAAAATATATCCAAGAACAAAACTTTAAAACATGGGACTGTCCCTGGATCAATTGGAAACTAAACATAAAATCATAATTGCAGATATGCAGCTTGTTTTTCTCTTTCACCCCTCACATTGTGACATTTGTCCTGACACATTGGTTGACAATCAAATACTTCGTTAAAGTAGTAGTTCCTCTGCTGACACTCAGAATGCACATTTGATGACTATCAGATTTTAAAAGTATAGATAGCAGACCTAGTCATATTATTCCTTCCATCTGCCATGGAAGCTACATACTTCCTGGTAATTTACACTTCCTGCTCATGAGGAGGATTAAGCTGGACAACAGTATTTGTCTCCTACACAGAGAATGGATGGAGAACAATCAGCTGTGGATCCAGCAAGTGTCCAGCACACCTAGTACCCGAATGGATGTTGTCCACCTACAGGAAGAGTTGGATATGAAATTACAGCAGAGACAAGCTCGAGAGACCGGGATCTGTCCTGTGCGCAGAGAACTTTATTCGCAGTGCTTTGGTATGTTGTTCCCCAATATATTATTTTTCAATGTTTACAACACAACCTTTTAAGTTTGCTCTTTCTTCTGACATATAAAGTCTTACATGGGTTGGCGTGGTGTTGTTTTCTATATTCCCCTATCCAAGGCTTTTTGGGCAGTTGAAACAATGCAGACCTCTGAAATAATAATAATAAAATCAATTCCTTGGTGCTTGGAGATTCTATGGGGAGCAGTGGAAGAGGTTGAAATTCTATGGGGAGCAGTGGAAGAGGTTGAAGTTCTGTCTTACAAAACAGATTCATCATATGGGATGGATTTCTTGGCTTGGATTTCGTGTCTTTGCTCTGTGAATAGGGAGCTTTGGGCACAATCTAATACATCCATTTAAAGAGACATCTCAGAGAGGAACAGAAATAAATAAATGGTGATGATGATGATGATGATGGTGGATTGGGCCCTCTGCCTTTGTGCCAGAAAGGTAGGGCATAATGAAATTGATATATTTTAAAAAGCTAACCTTAGAGGAGTAATTATAACTATGTGGGAAGGGGATTAATTATTATGATTGTAATGATAAAGGGTGGATAGTGTTACTGCCTCACAGAGCTGGGGTCATGGGTTTCATTCCAACCAAGGACCTATCTGTGTGGAGTTTTTAAATTCACCTCATATTCACGTGGGTTTTCTCAAGTGCTCCAGTTTCTTCCCACAGTACAAAAACATACTGGTAGGGTTATTGGCTTTTGCCAAAATGGACCATAGCTTGTGTGTGTGTGGAAGGGAATTTAGGATGCAAGCGCTTATGGGGCAAGGACTGATGTGAGTGACTACATTTTCTCTGTTCAACAATGCATAATATGATTGGCGTTATATAACTAAATATAAGTAAAAAAGTAAATGAAAGGTAGATTTCTTAGGTAAGAAACTTCCTACCTTTTCTTCTGACTCTTCCCCTTCATTCCCTTTCCATTATCCTTATCCTCCGTTCCTCCGTCTCTCCCTCTCTCCCCTGTGTCTCTCTGTCAGTCCACCTCTCCCCTTAGATTGTACGCTCCTTTGAGCAGGGCTTTCTCTCCTCCTGTCTTCACCACTTTTAACTCTGCTCGCCAGCTACCCTGCCTTCCTCCTCAAGGACCCTCTTCCCCCGTCCCCTCTCGCTCCCTCCTCTTCCCCCTGGGGGTCTCCCTCTCATCCGTGCCCTCCCTCCTAGGTGCCGTTGTTGGCTGACCTTCCCCTCTCCCCTTCCCCGCCCCTCTAGCTGTGCCTTGAGCTCACTGAGTTACTGTGATTATTGTTTACTGTTCTGTGCTGTCTCACCTCGTTTTGTAATCTCGTTTATCCCTGTACGGCACCGCGGACACCTAGTGGCGCCCTATAAATAAAAATGAATAATTAATAATAGATTATGGGGGCATGGTTATGATGACGTAGGGGGCAGGATGACGACTGTGGTGAAGAGGATATGTTGTTAGGGGGATTACTCGGATGATTAGGGGGGCAATGGAATAGAGAAGGGGATTTAGTGGTTGGTGAGGGGGCTGAATGAGTTTTGGAGTGAGAAGGTGCATTGATGATGGATTTAACTGGGGGGGCATGTTCAGGAGTAAGATGAAGAGGAGGATTGAGGTGAGGATAGACAATGGTTATGAGATGGCGAGATGTATGTAAAGTGGGTGGGGTATGGTCCTCTATTTATTAGCTGATACCATATGAAAAAGTTGCCTGGCTCCTACATTTTGAGGCTAATATCTAAATTCTAAAAACAATTGTGAAACACTGATATAAACATTAGCTCATTTGACCTATATCAGCTAGCATGTTGTCTACATTGTTGGCTACATTCTGCAGAAGCTTGTAGTAGAAAGGGTTTTAAGATGACTTGTTATAAATTAGGACCTCTCAGGTACACATGGTCCAAGGTCTTCTTCACACTAAAATCTATATAGTATGGGTATAGTCTCTATTAGTTCTAGTTCAGCCTGACAAATTATATCCAGCATGCTAATGTGCCCAGTGGTTATGATACACTTATAACAGGGTTTTGTCATGAACTTGCATGTCTCCTGTCTACCGCTGCTATTTAGTAACCATGTAATAGAACTCTAAATTGTGCTCTCATCCATGTTTTATTTATTTGTACATTTAATGTCATCTAATCATTTTTTAGATTGGTCAATTATGATACTTTATGCTGATTTCCCTTTACATTAGCTGCCTCTGTTGTCAAAGGACTTTCAATACCTCTTGATATTATTTTGTTCAGAATTATTAATTCCCAGGAAAGGATAATTGTTAATATATATAATGTCACTGTATCATTAATAAAGATATCATTTTGTACCACCAGATGAGCTTATCAGACAAGTGACAATTAACTGTGCAGAGCGTGGCATCTTGCTGCTGAGGGTGCGTGATGAAATCCACATGACCATCTCTGCGTACCAGACATTGTATGAAAGCAGCGTGGCTTTTGGCATGAGGAAGGCCTTACAAGCTGAACAAGGCAAATCCGATGTGGAGAAAAAAGTAGGTCCCTTCTAAATACTTTTCATTAGCCATCCTATTATATTGTGTTATAAGAAAGTCTAACTTATCTTATTCATTTAAGTTTTCTCTGAAATTCATAGCTGTTATTTTGCCTCCAGTTTTGGGGCAGCAACGTTTTTGTGTTGAATCCCAGTTTTACCCTCTTCAAGGGATTTTTGTGAGGATCACGGAGTATAAGCTTTTGATTGGATCAACCTTTTCATTATATATAGCTGATGATCTTCAGAAAAATGCAAGCAACTCAATAAAATGATATGCATAATATTCATTCAGATTAAAAAAATAATATACAGTTCCTATAGTAAGTCTGTACCTTTTTTTTTTTAAATTGCATTTTTCCATACTTGTTTAACATAAGCACATTGTGGGGCAGATTCAGTTGGCCACGATGTTCCTGAAAATATCGCGGCTGTGCATTTTTACCGGTAGTACACACCTCTATGGGGCACGAGCAAAAATGAGTGAGATTTCTGCAAAAAAAAAAAAAATCTGCGCGAGGTGGCTGCTCCAGAGACACCTTACCTGGATTTCTCAGTTGAATCTGTCCCTATAAATTGAATAATGCCAAGAGAACAATGCATTGGGCCAATAAAAGGGTTTGGACTCCTATGCACCACTCACAGATAGGAAGAGCTGCTTGTCATGATACACAAGTTGACTCGTTACCTCTAAATAGAAATCTATGAGGGAATCTGTCAGCCTTTAAAATTTAAACAGGTTCTTTCATAGGATAGGTCTTCTTGTCACTATAGCAATCCAGATATGTGTTGTGCCAGTGATAATAATATTGCTTTGCATACATATTTAGTCTTGGCTATAAAATCCTTTACCACTTTCAAAATTATAATTTCCTATTGTGACTGGATCACATATAAATAACTTATGGTATAAATTTATTTAAAGGAAATAGCACAGGGCACTTATTTATATAAATTGCCAATGCTCTGCCTGTTACCCATGCAGCCCTGGTCAGTGTGATAGGCCAGGGGGATCCATTCACAGCTTCCCTGATCCATAGTAAGAGGTCAGGAGTACCAGCCCAGGTACACCAGTAACGGGGTACACTCACAGCGTCAGTTACCCAGAAGAAACCTGGTACTGGATGCCGGGAAGGAGTCCAGTGGTGGCCTTACGTGTAAGCCCCTCCTACTGCGCAAGAGGGTGTATTTGGGATAATGAAAGGGAACGGTGGCAAAGTAAGCCCAGCCGGTTCCAAGCAACAACAGACAGGGTGGCATAGGCGGTCCATCCTGTCACACCTATATTGGTCAACAAAAATATGGATGATCTAACGTAGGCAGGATTCTAGTGGTGCACTTATTGAATTTGTTAATAATGTAGCTATCTAGTAGATGGTTACACCCTCTGCAAAAATATTTTTGTATTAAGATGCAGAAGTCACAGACCTGATGCTCATTAAACCGTTTCTATCAAACTGTTTTGCAGATAGGATTGCTTCCCTTAATGACAGTAAGCGTCATTTTCACCTCTACATGTTCCGCAACACATTGGTTCAGCAATTAGAGATTAACCAGCATGACGAACTATAGAAAATGCTGTATTTACACTTAGTTCCCATGATTCACTGTAATTTAGCACAGGTGGAGATCATTTACTTCAGTGAGACATTTTGAACTCATTTGGGAGTGATAGAACAGAGTGGCCACCTATTCAGGATTTGTATTTATAATAATGTATTTTAATTTCAGACTGCAATGCAAAAAAATGACAGGTGAAGTAAATTTTCATATAGTCAGATCAAGGAATTTGAAATAGTGAGCTACTATTATTGAATTTATTCAGTAATAATGTGCTGAAAATGTCCACTAGATGGTAGCAATGTTCTGGCTGCCCGTGGCTACATTTATCAGAGACATAAATACAAAAAATATAAGTCCATGATTTATATCACTCTGACATTTAAAAAAACATGCACTGCTTTCAGGGAGAAAAAGGTTACCTCAATGTGTTTTTTAAATGGGTATTCACATTCTGAAGTGGCTGATAGAAAAACACTGACATCAGCAAGGATGCTAAAAGTTAAAGATTTAAGACATGTTCTTTTTCTCTTTTTGCTGTGTTAGAAATGTATTCTTTATGGATTTTCTCAAGTTATTGGCTGCAATATGTTGGGTATAATATGATAATAATATGGCCAGCTTTTAAATATATTGAATGGGCATGGTTTTATATAATTACTCAGTAAAATATGCTTTTTTAATTCAACATAACTATGTGTGTTACGTTTATTATGTTTTAATCTATTTGCAAGTTTAATCATCATCATCATCAACATCATCATTTATTTATTTATATAGCACCACTGATTCTGCAGCACTGTACAGAGAATTCATTCACATCAGTCTCTGCCCCATTGGGTCTTACAGTCTAAATTCCCTAACACAGACAGAGAGACTAGGGTCAATTTTGATAGCATCCAATTAACCTATCAGTATGTTTTTGGAGTGTGGGAGGAAACCCACGCAAACACAGGGAGCACATACAAACTCCACACAGATAAGGTCATGGTCGGGAATTGAATTCATGACCCCAGCGCTGTGAGGCAGAAATGCTAACCACTAGGCCACCGTGCTGCCCATAGTTTATTCAACATTTTTAACTAATTGCATTACTTTATGAATGGGACATGGCTTGAAAAGGCCATGTAGTGCAGGAACATAATAAAGTAATATGTTTATCCTACATGGGAAATATTACATAAGGTTCTAACATTTATATGCTGTCTTCTGACTATAGAACACAGGAATATCCACTTATAGTTTTACAATAACCTCAGAGTAGACAATAAAAAATCTCAAAGTCAATAGAGACAAACAAAATTATTTAATGCATTTACTTAGTACTATAATACAGAAAATCATAGATGCTGTGATGACAGAATCCATAATATTCAACATTTCAGTTAAAATCCAATCATATCAGAACTGATAAATTAGATTAGCCCAATGACTTTCACTGTCAGAATGGTAAATTAGATCCCCCGCTACCAGAGGACCGTTGTGTGAGCTTCACTACTCTGGTAAGCCCTGTCATCTGGTGAAATCCTGGGCAAGACTCCTAGTGCCGTAAGATCAGGCCATGACAGACCCAGGATCGGAACCAACAGCTAAAGAGATGCTGCAGTATCTGGTCACCCGTATCGAACAACAAGATGTTCGCCAACAACAGTTGTTGCAATTTTGTCAGGCTTTAGCCTCCCAAGGAACCCCTGTGCAAAATGTAGCAGCAACCGTTGAGCTTCCAGTGTCTCCATCTCCTTCCCCAGTGCCATCCCAGGTGTCCATCGCTTCCACGCTACACCTGCCTACTCCTTCTAAATATGGAGATCCCAAAACCTGTAGGGGCTTTCTTAATCAATGCTCCGTTCATTTTGAACTTCAACCTCATAACTTCTCTAATCATCGTTCCAAAGTGGCCTACCTCATCTCTTTGTTTTCCGGACAGGCTCTCACATGGGCCTTCCCTCTGTGGGAAAGAAATGACCCTTTATTGCAAGATAGTGCCTTGTTTATTTCTACGTTTCGAAGTATTTTTGACGAACCTGGTCGTGTTATCTCTGCAGCTTCCAGTATCCTCCGACTACGCCAAGGATCTCGGACTGTGGCTCAGTATGTCATTCAATTTCGGATACTTGCCTCTGAACTTCAGTGGAACACTGAGGCACTGATTGCCGCCTTCTGGCAGGGGCTTTCCGATAAAATTAAAGACGCACTGACCTCTCAAGAGTTACCCTCCTCCTTGGATGATTTGATTTCCCTTTGCCATCGTGTAGACATGAGATTTCGTGAGAGAGATTCCGAGAGAATAACTTCCTGCAAAGCGCCTCTTCGCTCAGTATCTCAAGTTCGTCATTCTCCACCTCCAGTAGAACCTATGGAGCTAGGTCGCTCTAAACTAACATCTGAGGAGAGAGAACGAAGAGTGAAAAATAGACTCTGTATCTATTGCGCTGACTCTACTCACATGCTGAACTCATGTCCTAGGAAGTCGGGAAATGCCAGGCCCTAACCAGTTCTGGAGATGTAAGGTTAGGGTCCCTGGAGTCCTCTCCATGTTCTACGAATGTGAAAGTTTGTGCTTTTGATGTCACCGTTTCCTTTGCTACCAAATCCTTTGTCTCTCAAGCACTTATTGATTCTGGAGCTGCTGGAAATTTTATCTCTAGTTCCCTAGTGAATCAATGGTCTCTACCAGTGATTTCCTTAAAGGTTCCCATTGCCGTTACTGCTATTGATGGATCACGTATAATTAATGGTCTCATTACTCAAAGTACGTCTCCACTGACTCTTCAAATTGGAGCCTTACACCAAGAAAAAATTTCTTTATTGATCCTTCCTGTTACTACCAGTCCCATCGTACTAAGCCTTCCATGGCTTCAACTTCATTCCCCTCAGATTGACTGGAACACTCCTCAAGTCACTTCCTGGGGTCCCGAATGTCGTCATCGTTGTCTCTCTCAAGTTGTTCCACTCAAAATACAGCAGTCGTCCATTTCACCATGTCCACCGGGCCTCCCTCCTCAGTATGCTTCCTTTGCACAGAAAGAGACAGCAATAGGCAAATTGGTCTTTGAAAGCCGAAGTGGCTTTCAAAGACCAATTTCATATCTAATTAGACTTTATATATACCAAAATAGATATAGACATAATATATCTCTTTATATAAACTGTATTTTAAAAGTATCCATTTAAAACAGGTGAGATATAGGTCTTATGGTTCATTAAGCTATGCATTAATGAGTGCACCTAGCTGTTTTATACGTGTACATTGAGATCTTTAATATACTTAGTTGCTTTTAACATTCTGCACTTGTGGATGCCGCAGGTCGCCTATCATTAAGGCTTTGTGGGGCTACTGTGCAAATCAGTGCGACAAGTACTTAATGTTGTTTTTATTTTTTCCAGTAGCAAGTTAAACAAGGCCTCCAAATGCGTCTGTGATTTTTAGACAGGACCAAACACGAACCAAACCGCGCAGTGGCCCTAGCTATTTTAATTAGTCTACACAATTTCCTTTAGGTATGTAATTTAACCTGACTGTTCTGGGTTCCCTTAACATGTCAATATAATTGACTTCATCACCTTGTATAAGTTTCGAAGGGTAATCTCCGCTGAGATGCAAAAGAGTTGATTTGCCAAATGTAATTATACGAAAGGCGAGTTGTCAAAATTCACCTTTCCTGCACATTTGGCCCGGCGCCAAATTCAGTAACATATATGTTTGCCAAATTGTGTTGTCGTGTGCATATTAAATGCAGCTGACACAGGTTGAAAATCCCAGCGCCTCGTGGCCATAGACGTGTGAAATAACTCATTGGGGAATTCAAGGACTCCTGTACAGTCATGCATGGATAATCTGCTACACTACAATATGACTCGAAGGCTTCCCATTCTGGCCTCTTTATTATGCTTGCTTACATATCAATTTTTGCACCCAAATCAAGGGGATAGAGGATCCAAAAAGGTATCTAGGATAAAATGTTTTACGCTTATAACAGTCCCATTCTAGAATCCTGCCGCCTTAGACAAAATCTTGCAAAGGGATAGATGTTGTAGTTTATTGGAAGCATATAGATTGGTCTAAATATGTGACATTATTGATCTGGCCTATACGAAATATCTCCCCTCCCCATCCCTCTGTATATCTATGAGTTTAAATGGAACATGCTGGGTAAACAGGAAAACCTGCACCTTTGTCTTTACTACAGGAACAGTCGCTTCTAAAGAAACAGGATAATGGGAATTTCTGAATCTAGGGGCAACATTTTGATGTGAGAGTCCTCTAAGAAAGCAATATAAATCATTAGATTAAGATAAGGATTGGAGCATACAAGGGCAAATCCACCTGGAAACCTGAGGTGCGTTGCATAGAGAGCACCTTGCAGGAAACATTCATAAACTGCATAAATATAAAAATACCATAAGGTCAATGGCAAAACTATCCAGGTAAGAAATAAATAAATCTGGAAACAATGACCACAAAACAAATGCTTCATAGAAAACAGTTAATCAGTGATCTAGAATAATTAATTAATGATTTTAGTAAGTCGAAATGAGATCATGAAAGTGCCTGGATTTCTGAAATGTCCAAAAGGGAGGAAAATCAGCGAACCCGGGGCCTGCGCATAGTAAAGTGATAAAACTGCGTAAAAGACTTCATAGGTGATCCTTCCTCCAAACTACCCCCTTACTGTTCCAGCCTCCCTATGCTCACGTTTTAACTGTGTCACCCCCTCTTGTCTCAGCCTCACTCCTCCCATTACATTGCAAGTTCTCAAGAGCAGGACCCACCTTCCTCCTGTCTGCTTCTACCTTGTCCATCTGTGCATCCTTGTATCTTGCCTCCTCCATGTGCACCCTATGCCTGACAAGTATAAATTTATGCATATGCTATTTTACTTAAATGAGAGATATTTGAATAATAAATGTTTATTTAGTGGTTATGAATGCTAGCGTGTTCATATAAATATCAGTTTATTTTAAAGCAATTAACAAAATAAGGGAAAAGGGTTAAGATGTATTTATATATGAACCATAGCCAGTGCTCATCTCTGCACAGCATACATATTTTTACTTAATTTTTTATTATGAATCTAATTCTTCTATGTATTTGAATTGTTTATTTTTATGATGCATCCTATCTATTTATCTGATGGTTTTTTTAGAGAGGGCTTTTGTGTTTGTATATACCTATGATGACTTCACCAAGGTGGTTCTTTGTTTGGATGTATTTAACTGGCTACTGTGACATAATTAGTGTAATTACTAATATTCTTGTAAAATACTATCCATTTTAATCTGAATGTTCCCAAATGGGTTTGTATAAGGATTGATATTTATTTTATTAAGATTGAAATGATTTTTAATAGGGATCTAAACTTTTTAATTGATTGGTTGAATTAAATACCCCATAGATACAATAGAGAAATGCGTCCGCTTAGAAGGTGCTCAAGGATTCCTTTGACATTTACAAGAGTGACTCTATCATCATCATCATTTATTTATATAGCACCACTAATTCCGCAGCGCTGTACAGAGAACTCACTCACATCAGTCCCTGCCCCATTGGGGCTTACAGTCTAAATTCCCTAACACACACGCACACACAGATAGACAGACTAGGGTCAATTTGTTAGCAGCCAATTAACCTACCAGTATGTTGTTGTTTTTTTGGAGTGTGGGAGGAAACCGGAGCACCCGGAGGAAACCCACGCAAACACGGGGAGAACATACAAACTCCTCACAGATAAGGCCATGGCATGGTCGGGAATTGAACAAACAACCCCAGCGCTCTGAGGCAGAAGTGCTAACCACTGAGCCACCGTGCTTACTAATACATCAAGAGGTAGATTTACTAAAACTTGTAAAAATGAGTAGTGGAAGTGTTGCCCATAGCAACCAATCAGATTCTAGCTATCATCTATTGAGTACATTCCAGACAATAATAGCTAGAATCTGATGGGCTGCTATGGGCAGCACTAATTAAAAAAAATATTATTCACATTGGATTTATAATTGTAATTATTGATCATATTTGATTCCCTTCATTGGGCCTAAGAATTCCTGGCTGTACATAAATGGCTATATAGCACGGCGGCTGCATTGTGTGTGAATAGATACATCATCATCATCACCATTTATTTATATAGCATCACTACTTCCGCAGCTCTGTACAGAGAACTCATATCAGTCCCTGCCCCATTGGGGCTTACAGTCTAAATTCCCTCACACACAGACTAGAGTCAATTTTGTTAGCAGCCAATTAACCTACCAGTATGTTTTTTTGGAGAGTGGGAAGAAACTGGATCACCCGGAGGAAACCCACGCAAATACGGGGAGAACAAACAAACTCCTCACAGATAAGTCCATGGTCGGGAATTGAACTCACGACCTCAGTGCTGTAAGGCAGAAGTGCTAACCACTATGTCACCGTGCTGCCCACACATACATAAACACCCTCCATCAGTGAACCTGGAGATCCAGTCATGGGACCAGGAACAGTTTTGCTTGGTTCCTAGCCCCCAAAAGTACCAAACAACATTTAAACACTGTCCCTAATTTCCAGGGCCTATCACTTTGCCAAGGCCCTAAGGGGATCTCCAGCTGTGTTGCAATTAAACATATCTTGCAGTCATTGGTATTGTCCTTAACAAGGTCACCGTTCTACTGAGCAGACAGAAATAATATCTGCTTGGAATTTCCATCCTGGTTTGTTGCAGAGATGCTGTAGATGAATTTACTGTACACAGATTCAATGCTGATGGAATTAAACGCTCAAACAGGGTCTTATGCCAAAAGCACATTCAGGATTGCACGACGGTGGTAAGTATTACCGGATGATCACTGAATTGGATGGTGGGTAAAATGAATGATGCCATGTATAATGAGCATTAAGACTCATTAATGCTGTGTTTATTTAATTGTAGCTTACATTGCATTCTGTCAGAATTGTCCAGGAAACGTTATATTTTAGCAGCAATAATACTAAGACCATAATAACGTTTAAATATTAAAAATATATATTTAAAACATTGTTCTTACTAAAAAAAAAAGTTCATATATGTATAATGGAGTAAGTTTTGTTTAGTGTTTCTTTATTTTATGTACAGGAAAACAGTAAATGAAAAAATAACTCATCTACTTTACATGAGTTTATTTAGTTGCAAAATTCAAATTTTAGCAACCATTCTGTGTCTATGAGCAGTCTATATTAAGTTAGACACTGAAAACTAATGTCTGGTTGCTGTGTGTTTATATTAGTGCAAAACTTTATAACATCTCCATGAAGCATTTACAATATGAGTCAGTCACGCGAATCAATCAGCAATCCTTAAATGTATTCCTTAGAACAGCAGGTGGTTGAACTATATAAAATAAAAGCAAATACTTTCGAATATTTAGTTGGTCATTTAAGTATCTACCATGATTTGAACCTCAATGCAAAGTACATACTCCTTAAAGAATTTAAGTGTGTATATTGGTTTAACTATCATTTTTTTTAAATTAATATAAAATGTGAATTAATCATTCATGAATGATAAAAAAAAAAAAAAGTCACACGTACATTGATTTTTTTCTGATTATCCAGAATGATGGATGTTCCCATAAATGAACTACATTCATAAAGAAAAAAATATATATCGATATAACGTAGTTTTGTTTACAATGGCTGCGCAGTAAAATGATTTGTAAACAAAGTTAGTTTGTTAACAATTGTTTACATGAGATTATTGTCTGCGAACACTGTTTTCTGTTCTGCAGGGAATGGTTTGCTCTCAGAAAGCCTGTCTCATTTAATAATGGGCTCTGAGTCCTATGGATTACTGCAGGGATTTTATCTTGCTGTAATCTCTAGGAAGAAATATACAAACAGCTGGGAGGACGCGGCAGATCAGCATTCTTCCATCGCAACCCCGTGAAATACAACTTTTAAGGACTGGAGGTAACCTGCATATTCCAAAATGAACCTCTTCTGTTTTTCATTGGTAAGTGGCACATTCACAATTTTGGTATAAGCTAAACTCAATTTCTCAGAAGTATGAAAGATGTATACAAGTATTAAATAATGCCTAGTAATCTCTAAATACATGAATCCTTGCACTGTATCTAACTTGTCTCCCTGAAAATGTTTACTAAGTATTCCTATTGTTTATACATGTACACAAAATAAAATCCTATGTCTCTAATGTTTAACAAGTGCCCCATAAAGTGTGTAATTGTGCAATAGCAAATCCTTATATATGAAAATATATACCTCCCCCACCCACCAGGTGTATGTTAATATTTACTATATACTTATGTATTTATTGTATTTAAATACACACAAGTACTTTATGTCTGTAAATATTTACTAAGTACTCCCTCTTTATGTAAACAATATAAGAGAATCAGCACATACTGTATCATTTAGTTTATTATATCAGGAACAGTCTTGTTATAACCTTTTCCTTCCAATGAGCAATGTTTATGTCCTTTAAATTATTACATTTTAAAATAGGGACTGGTAAGATCAGGAATGACTCTGGCACTATTTAACCAGCCTAATATATATTATGAAACTAACACTTTCTGCTTGAATAGAGGAGTAGGCATTTCAAAGTCTAAAATGTATAAAGGTCAGCAGGTGGCTTAGTGGTTAGCACTTCTGCCTCACAGCACTGGGGTCATGAGTTTGATTCCCGACCATGGCCTTATCTGTGTGTAGTTTGTATGTTCTCCCTGTGTTTGTGCGGGTTTCCTGCGGGTGCTCCGGTTTCCTCCCACTCTCCAAGGTTAATTAGCTGAAAACAAAATTATCCGTACTCTGTGTCTACCTGTAGGGAATTTAGATCAGTGATCAAAGTGGAAATTTAGAAGTGCTGCTATGGAACTTCCACTTTGAACTAAACGGCCGGGGGATTTTAATAGAGTAATATTAATTTCAGATGCATTTTAACACTATATAGCATAATATAAAAAACATACTGGTAGGTTATTTGGCTGCTATTAAATTGCCCTTAGTCTCTCTCGGTCTGTGTGTGTGTGTGTGTATGTTAGGGGATTTAGATTGTAAGCTCCAATGGGACACGGACTGATGTGAATGAGTTCTCTGTAACAATTAGTGGCGCTATATAAATAGATGATGATGATGATGATGATGAAAGGTCATTTAACATCTTGCTTACAGTAAGTGGAGAGGGCTAACGATCTTTTAGCCTATATCTGGTCACACACAGCTCCCAGATACAAATGGGTCATGTGATCACAGTTCTTTTGCTATAAAGTGTATAAACTGTGTAAACGCCATATCATTGTGAATTTTTAATAAAAACTCCTTGCGATCTTTAAAGGGATCAATGTTTCAGTTCTAAAGTCCTATTTGAAAAGCATTCTTTATTCGTCTTTATTCAGCTCAAGCGGAGGGGCAACACGGGCTACGCACCGATAGTGTAAAGGTCTCTAAAAATAAAAGTACAGAGAAATAGCGTATTTCCTCCCATATGCAGTAGAGACATATACATCTTATGTATCCGCCTTCGCATGAGCAGCATATGCGCCTGGTATAGGACATCATCATCATCAGGGAGTATTTGCACCTGCCCTAACAAGCGTATATGCGATTCTACAGGTCGGCATGAGCTGCATTTGCACAAGCATGCCTTTACTGTACTTCAACAATGTTAGAACGCCCCTTCCCTTCCTTACTAGGCACAGGCAGGCGTAAGTGCTAGATTCACACAAGACTGCATAGATGCATGTACATTCACCAATTTTATGAGCAATTGCAGAGTGATTTCATTCAAGATACGCTACACAAACTAGCGTAGCCCCCCCCCTCTGTATAACCCCCATGTACACGTTTACTAGTACAGGTTGAGTACAGCTGGTATAGGCCAAATGCAGAACTTTTTCTGACATTGCACATTACATTACATTTTAATATTTTGCAACAAAAGTACCTAAGAATATGAGCAAACATTTAGCAGAATAAAATGTAGAATGTTATGTTTATGCAAAATAATATTTAAAGGCTCACGTACAGATGCTGTTTGTCATAAATGAATTAGGATAATTCTACGCCAAGAAATTGCATTCCAAGAAATTGTTAGCAAGAATGGCCTTTCTTAGTGAAAATAATTCACAGATCAAAATATATTTAACTTGTAGGATATTCTGCAATCCAAAATGTGTCTGTCACATTGAAGATATACAACCCTTTCCTCCCTGTATATGTTTATACTTTTTATATTATGTGTATAATATACAGAAGTAATTTTAAAATATGTTTATTATTTAAATAAATAGTAAGTTCTGATTTCACTTCATACTGATATTAGAAGTCAACTCAGATTTCTGTGGCCTACAGCCTTGTGCTTTTATCTTATAAAGAGCCTTCTAATAGCCATATCATTTACAGTAGGAACTAAATAAGGTAATTTATCAATCTCTTGTTCAAGCATTGTTAAACTGTCCTTACAGGAGGGCTCCATGGACAGCCTGTACGAGCCAGTACAGAACAGCCAAGAAACGATAGACAACAATCGTAACAGAGCCAGCACTCCACCGTGTTCTTTTGCAAAGATTTTATCACATGAGAGATCCCTTTCTATGGTGAGTTTTTAAAATAACTTTTATAGGATGACTACTTTCCCAGCGCACATTCATATGACATGAATCATGAATCATGAAATGAATCATGAATTGAATCATGAATCATGGTTTATAAATTTTGAATTGAATCATGAATCATGAATTATGAATCATGAATTGAATCATGAATCATGAATTGAATTATGAATTGAATCATGAATCATGAATCATGAATAGAATCATGAATCATAAATCATGAATCATAAATTGAATCATGAATCATGAATTGAATCATGAATCATGACTTGAATCATGAATCATGAATCATAAATCATGAATTGAATCATGAATCATGCATCATGAATTGAATCATGAATCATGATTTGAATCATGAATCATGAATTAAATCATGAATCGAATCATGAATCATGAATTGAATCATGAATCATGAATTGAATCATGAATCATGAATTGAATCATGAATCATGAATCAAATCATGAATCATGAATTGAATCATGAATCATTAATCATGAATTGAATCATGAATTATGAATCATGAATTGAATCATAAATCATGAATTGAATCATGAATCATGAATCATGAATCGAATTATAAATCATGAATCAAATCATGAATCATGAATTGAATCATGAATCATTAATCATGAATTGAATCATGAATCATGAATTATGAATCATGAATTGAATCGTGAATCATGAATTGAATCATGAATCATGAATTGAATCATGAATTGAATCAGGAATCATGAATCAGGAATCGTATATTGAATCATGAAACATGAATCGATTCATGAATCATGAGTCATGAATTGAGTCATGAATCATGAATCATGAATCATGAATCATGAATTGAATCATAAATTGAATCATGAATCATGAATTATAAATAATGAATTGAATCATGAATCATGAATCATGAAATGAATCATGAATTGAATCATGAATCATGAATTATAAATTATGTATTGAATCATGAATTATGAATCATGAATTGAATCAAGAATCATGAATTGAATCATGAATCATGAATCATGAATCGAATTATAAATCCTGAATCAAATCATGAATCATGAATTGAATCATGAATCATTAATCATGAATTGAATCATGAATTATGAATCATGAATTGAATCGTGAATCATGAATTGAATCATGAATCATGAATTGAATCATGAATTGAATCAGGAATCATGAATCAGGAATCGTATATTGAATCATGAAACATGAATCGATTCATGAATCATGAGTCATGAATTGAGTCATGAATCATGAATCATGAATCATGAATCATGAATTGAATCATAAATTGAATCATGAATCATGAATTATAAATAATGAATTGAATCATGAATCATGAATCATGAAATGAATCATGAATTGAATCATGAATCATGAATTATAAATTATGTATTGAATCATGAATTATGAATCATGAATTGAATCAAGAATCATGAATTGAATTATGAATTGAATCATTAATCATGAATCATAAATCATGAATCATAAATTGAATCATGAATCATGAATCATGAATTGAATCATGAATAATGACTTGAATCATGAATCATGGATCATAAATCATGAATTGAATCATGAATCAAGATTTGAATCATGAATCATGAATTAAATCATGAATCATGAATCGAATCATGAATCATGAATTCAATCATGAATCATGAATTCAATCATGAATCATGAATCAAATCATGAATCATGAATTGAATGATGAATCATGAATCATGAATTCAATCATGAATTATGAATCATGAATTGAATCATGAATCATGAATTGAATCACGAATAATGAATTGAATCATGAATCATGAATTGAATAATGAATCATGAATTATGAATCATGAATTGAATCAGGAATCATGAATCATGAGTTGAATCATGAATCATAAATCATGAATCGAATCATGAATAAAGAATCATGAATCGAATCATGAATTGAATCATGAATCATAAATCATGAATCATGAATTGAATCATGAATCATGAATTGAATCATGAATCATGAATCATTAATTGAATCATAAATCATGAATCAAATCATGAATCATGAATTGAATCATTAATTGAATCATGAATCATGAATTGAATTATGAATCATGAATCATGAATCATGAATTATAAAATATAAATTGAATCATGAATCATGAATTGAATTATGAATCATGAATCATGAATCATGAATTATAAAATATAAATTGAATCATGAATCATGAATCATGAATTGAATTATGAATTGAATCATGAATCATGAATCATGAATAGAATTATGAATCATGAATCATGAATCATAAATTGAATCATGAATTAAATCATGAATCATGAATCGTGAATTGAATCATGAATTGAATCATGAATCATGACTTGAATCATGAATCATGAATCATGAATTGAATCATTAATTGAATCATGTATCATGAATTGAATCATGAATCATGAATTGAATCATGAATTATGAATCATGAATTATAAATTATGAATTGAATCATGAATTGAATCATGAATCATGAATAGAATCATGAATCATGAATCATAAATTGAATCATGAATCATGACTTGAATCATGAATCATGAATTAAATCATGAATCATGACTTGAATCATGAATCATGAATTAAATCATGAATCATGAAATATGAATTGAATCATGAATCATGATTTGAATCATGAATCATGAATCGAATCATGAATCATGAATCATAAATTGAATCATGAATCATGAATCGATTCATGAATCATGAATCTAATCATAAATCATGAATCATGAATAATGAATCATGAATTGAATAATGAATCATGAATTATGAATTATGAATCGAATCATGAATCCTGAATCATGAATTGAATCATGAATTATAAATTATGAATCGAATCATGAATCATGAATTATAAATTAAGAATCGAATCATGAATCCTGAATCATGAATTGAATCATGAATCATGAATTATAAATTATGAATCGAATCATGAATCATGAAAAAAGAATCATGAATCGAATCATGAATCATGAATTGAATCATGAATCATGAATCATGAATTGAATCATGAATCATGAATCATGAATTGAATCATGAATCATGAATCGAATCATGAATCATGAATTGAATCATGAATCATGAATCATTAATTGAATCATGTATCATGAATCAAATCATGAATCATGAATTGAATCATAATTCATTTATTCATGAATCATAAATTGCAACATGAATCATGAATCAAGAATCGAATCGTGAATCATGAATTGAATCATTAATTGAATCATGAATCGAATCATGAATCATGAATTGAATCATGAATCATTTATTCATGAATCATGAATTGAATCATGAATCATGAATCATGAATCGAATCATGAAGCATGAATCATGAATTGAATCATTAATTGAATCACGAATCATGAATTGAATCATGAATCATGAATCATGAATAGAATCATGAATCATGAATTATAAAATATAAATTGAATCATGAATCATGAATAATGAATCATGAATTGAATCATGAATCATGAATCATGAATTGAATCATGAATTGAATCATGAATCATGAATCATGAATAGAATCATTAATTGAATCATGTATCATGAATTGAATCATGAATCATGAATTGAATCATGAATCAAATCATGAATCATGAATTGAATCATGAATCATGAATTATAAATTATGAATTGAATCATGAATTGAATCATGAATCATGAATAGAATCATGAATCATGAATCATGAATAGAATCATGAATCATGAATCATGAATCATAAATTGAATCATGAATCATGAATCGAATCATGAATCATGAATCATAAATTGAATCATGAAACATGAATTTAATCATGAATTGAATCATGAATCGTGAATTATAAATTATGAATTGAATCATGAATCATGAATTATGAATCATGAGTTGAATCATGAATCATGAATTGAATTATGAATTGAATCATGAATCATGAATCATGAATAGAATCATGAATCATAAATCATGAATCATAAATTGAATCATGAATTGAATCATGAATCATGACTTGAATCATGAATCATGAATCATAAATCATGAATTGAATCATGAATCATGCATCATGAATTGAATCATGAATCATGAATTATAAATTATGTATTGAATCATGAATCATGAATTATGAATCATGAATTGAATCAAGAATCATGAATTGAATTATGAATTGAATCATTAATCATGAATCATAAATCATGAATCATAAATTGAATCATGAATCATGAATCATGAATTGAATCATGAATTGAATCATGAATAATGACTTGAATCATGAATCATGGATCATAAATCATGAATTGAATCATGAATCAAGATTTGAATCATGAATCATGAATCGAATCATGAATCATGAATCATAAATTGAATCATGAATCGATTCATGAATCATGAATCTAATCATAAATCATGAATCATGAATAATGAATCATGAATTGAATCATGAATTATGAATTATGAATCGAATCATGAATCCTGAATCATGAATTGAATCATGAATCATGAATTATAAATTATGAATCGAATCATGAATCATGAATTATAAATTATGAATCGAATCATGAATCCTGAATCATGAATTGAATCATGAATCATGAATTATAAATTATGAATCGAATCATGAATCATGAAAAAAGAATCATGAATCAAATCATGAATCATGAATTGAATCATGAATCATGAATCATGAATTGAATCATGAATCATGAATCATGAATTGAATCATGAATCATGAATCATGAATTGAATCATGAATCATGAATCGAATCATGAATCATGAATTGAATCATGAATCATGAATCATTAATTGAATCATGTATCATGAATCAAATCATGAATCATGAATTGAATCATAATTCATTTATTCATGAATCATAAATTGCAACATGAATCATGAATCAAGAATCGAATCGTGAATCATGAATCATGAATTGAATCATTAATTGAATCATGAATCGAATCATGAATCATGAATTGAATCATGAATCATTTATTCATGAATCATGAATTGAATCATGAATCATGAATCGAATCATGAAGCATGAATCATGAATTGAATCATTAATTGAATCACGAATCATGAATTGAATCATGAATCATGAATAGAATCATGAATCATGAATTATAAAATATAAATTGAATCATGAATCATGAATAATGAATCATGAATTGAATCATGAATCATGAATTGAATCATGAATTGAATCATGAATCATGAATAGAATCATTAATTGAATCATGTATCATGAATTGAATCATGAATCATGAATTGAATCATGAATCATGAATCATGAATCATGAATTATAAATTATGAATTGAATCATGAATTGAATCATGAATCATGAATAGAATCATGAATCATGAATCATGAATCATAAATTGAATCATGAATCATGAATCGAATCATGAATCATGAATCATAAATTGAATCATGAATCATGAATTTAATCATGAATTGAATCATGAATCGTGAATTATAAATTATGAATTGAATCATGAATCATGAATTATGAATCATGAGTTGAATCATGAATCATGAATTGAATTATGAATTGAATCATGAATCATGAATAGAATCATGAATCATAAATCATGAATCATAAATTCAATCATGAATCATGAATCATGAATTGAATCATGAATCATGACTTGAATCATGAATCATGAATCATAAATCATGAATTGAATCATGAATCATGAATTGAATCATGAATCAAATCATGAATCATGAATTGAATCATGAATCATGAATCATAAATTATGAATTGAATCATGAATTGAATCATGAATCATGAATCATGAATAGAATCATGAATCATGAATCATGAATCATGAATCATAAATTGAATCATGAATCATGAATCGAATCATGAATCATGAATCATAAATTGAATCATGAATCATGAATTTAATCATGAATTGAATCATGAATCGTGAATTATAAATTATGAATTGAATCATGAATCATGAATTATGAATCATGAGTTGAATCATGAATCATGAATTGAATTATGAATTGAATCATGAATCATGAATCATGAATAGAATCATGAATCATAAATCATGAATCATAAATTCAATCATGAATCATGAATCATGAATTGAATCATGAATCATGACTTGAATCATGAATCATGAATCATAAATCATGAATTGAATCATGAATCATGCATCATGAATTGAATCATGAATCATGAATTATAAATTATGTATTGAATCATGAATCATGAATTATGAATCATGAATTGAATCAAGAATCATGAATTGAATTATGAATTGAATCATGAATCATGAATCATGAATTGAATCATGAATTGAATCATGAATAATGACTTGAATCATGAATCATGGATCATAAATCATGAATTGAATCATGAATCAAGATTTGAATCATGAATCATGAATTAAATCATGAATCATGAATCGAATCATGAATCATGAATTCAATCATGAATCATGAATCATGAATCATGAATTCAATCATGAATCATGAATCAAATCATGAATCATGAATTGAATGATGAATCATGAATTCAATCATGAATTATGAATCATGAATTGAATCATGAATCATGAATTGAATCACGAATAATGAATTGAATCATGAATCATGAATTGAATAATGAATCATGAATTATGAATCATGAATTGAATCAGGAATCATGAATCATGAGTTGAATCATGAATCATAAATCATGAATCGAATCATGAATGAATCGAATCATGAATTGAATCATGAATCATAAATCATGAATCATGAATTGAATCATGAATCATGAATCGAATCATGAATCATGAATTGAATCATGAATCATGAATCATTAATTGAATCATAAATCATGAATCAAATCATGAATCATGAATTGAATCATTAATTGAATCATGAATCATGAATTGAATTATGAATCATGAATCATGAATCATGAATTATAAAATATAAATTGAATCATGAATCATGAATCATGAATTGAATTATGAATTGAATCATGAATCATGAATCATGAATAGAATTATGAATCATGAATCATAAATTGAATCATGAATCATGAATTGAATCATGAATTGAATCATGAATTAAATCATGAATCATGAATCGTGAATTGAATCATGAATCATGACTTGAATCATGAATCATGAATTGAATCATTAATTGAATCATGTATCATGAATTGAATCATGAATCATGAATTGAATCATGAATTATGAATCATGAATTATAAATTAGGAATTGAATCATGAATTGAATCATGAATCATGAATCATGAATAGAATCATGAATCATGAATCATGAATTAAATCATGAATCATGACTTGAATCATGAATCATGAATTAAATCATGAATCATGAAATATGAATTGAATCATGAATCATGATTTGAATCATGAATCATGAATCGAATCATGAATCATGAATCATAAATTGAATCATGAATCATGAATCGATTCATGAATCTAATCATAAATCATGAATCATGAATAATGAATCATGAATTGAATCATGAATCATGAATTATGAATTATGAATCGAATCATGAATCCTGAATCATGAATTGAATCATGAATCATGAATTATAAATTATGAATCGAATCATGAATCATGAATTATAAATTATGAATCGAATCATGAATCCTGAATCATGAATTGAATCATGAATCATGAATTATAAATTATGAATCGAATCATGAATCATGAAAAAAAAATCATGAATCGAATCATGAATCATGAATTGAATCATGAATCATGATTCATTAATTGAATCATGAATCATGAATTGAATCATGAATCATGAATCGAATCATGAATCATGAATTGAATCATGAATCATGATTCATTAATTGAATCATGTATCATGAATCAAATCATGAATCATGAATTGAATCATAATTCATTTATTCATGAATCATAAATTGCAACATGAATCATGAATCAAGAATCGAATCGTGAATCATGAATCATGAATTGAATCATTAATTGAATCATGAATCGAATCATGAATCATGAATTGAATCATGAATCATTTATTCATGAATCATGAATTGAATCATGAATCATGAATCGAATCATGAAGCATGAATCATGAATTGAATCATTAATTGAATCACGAATCATGAATTGAATCATGAATCATGAATCATGAATAGAATCATGAATCATGAATCATGAATTATAAAATATAAATTGAATCATGAATCATGAATAATGAATCATGAATCATGAATAATGAATCATGAATTGAATCATGAATCATGAATCATGAATTGAATCATGAATTGAATCTTGAATCATGAATCATGAATAGAATCATTAATTGAATCATGTATCATGAATTGAATCATGAATTGAATCATGAATCATGAATCATGAATTATAAATTATGAATTGAATCATGAATTGAATCATGAATCATGAATCATGAATAGAATCATGAATCATGAATCATAAATCATAAATTGAATCATGAATCATGAATCGAATCATGAATCATAAATTGAATCATGAATCATGAATTTAATCATGAATTGAATCATGAATCGTGAATTATAAATTATGAATTGAATCATGAATCATGAATTATGAATCATGAGTTGAATCATGAATCATGAATTGAATTATGAATTGAATCATGAATCATGAATCATGAATAGAATCATGAATCATAAATTCAATCATGAATCATGAATTGAATCATGAATTGAATCATGAATCATGACTTGAATCATGATTCATGAATCATAAATCATGAATTGAATCATGAATCATGCATCATGAATTGAATCATGAATCATGACTTGAATCATGAATCATGAATTAAATCATGAATCGAATCATGAATCATGAATTCAATCATGAATCATGAATCATGAATCAAATCATGAATCATGAATTGAATCATGAATCATTAATCATGAATTGAATCATGAATTATGAATCATGAATTGAATCATAAATCATGAATTGAATCATGAATCATGAATTGAATCATGAATTGAATCATGAATTGAATCAGGAATCATGAATTGAATCATGAATCATGAATCATGAATCGAATCATGAATTGAATCACGAATCATGAATTGAATCATGAATCATGAATTGAATCATGAATTGAATCAGGAATAATGAATCATGAATCGTAAATTGAATCATGAATCATGAATCGATTCATGAATCATGAATCATGAATCGAGTCATGAATCATGAATCATGAATCATGAATCATGAATTGAATCATAAATTGATTCATGAATCATGAATTATAAATAATGAATTGAATAATGAATTATGAATCATGAAATGAATCATGAATTGAATCATGAATCATGAATTATGAATCATGAATTGAATCAAGAATCATGAATTGAATTATGAATTGAATCATTAATCATGAATCATGAATCATAAATGGAATCATAATTCATGAATCATGAATTGAATCATGAATTGAATCATGAATTGAATCATGAATAATGACTTGAATCATGAATCATAAATCATGAATTGAATCATGAATCAAGAATCATGAATTGAATCATGAATCAAGATTTGAATCATGAATCATGAATTCAATCATGAATCATAAATCATGAATCAAATCATGAATCATGAATTGAATCATGAATCATGAATTCAATCATGAATCATGAATTCAATCATGAATCATAAATCATGAATCAAATCATGAATCATGAATTGAATCATGAATCATGAATTATGAATCATGAATTGAATCATGAATCATGAATTGAATCATGAATCATGAATTGAATCATGAATCATGAATTGAATCACGAATCATGAATTGAGTCATGAATCATGAATTGAATAATGAATCATGAATCATGAATATAATCAGGAATCATGAATCATGATTTGAATCATGATTCATAAATCATGAATCGAATCATGAATAAAGAATCATGAATCGAATCATGAATCATGAATTGAATCATGAATCATGAATCATGAATTGAATCATGAATCATGAATCGAATCATGAATCATGAATTGAATCATGAATCATGAATCATTAATTGAATCATAAATCATGAATCAAATCATGAATCATGAATTGAATCATTAATTGAATCATGAATCATGAATTGAATTATGAATCATGAATCATGAATCATGAATTATAAAATATAAATTGAATCATGAATCATGAATCATGAATTGAATTATGAATTGAATCATGAATCATGAATAGAATTATGAATCATGAATCATGAATCATAAATTGAATCATGAATCATGAATTGAATCATGAATTGAATCATGAATTAAATCATGAATCATGAATCGTGAATTGAATCATGAATTGAATCATGAATCATGACTTGAATCATGAATCATGAATTGAATCATTAATTGAATCATGTATCATGAATTGAATCATGAATCATGAATTGAATCATGAATTATGAATCATGAATTATAAATTAGGAATTGAATCATGAATTGAATCATGAATCATGAATCATGAATAGAATCATGAATCATGAATCATGAATTAAATCATGAATCATGAATTGAATGATGAATCATGAATCATGAATTCAATCATGAATTATGAATCATGAATTGAATCATGAATCATGAATTGAATCACGAATAATGAATTGAATCATGAATCATGAATTGAATAATGAATCATGAATTATGAATCATGAATTGAATCAGGAATCATGAATCATGAGTTGAATCATGAATCATAAATCATGAATCGAATCATGAATAAAGAATCATGAATCGAATCATGAATTGAATCATGAATCATAAATCATGAATCATGAATTGAATCATGAATCATGAATCGAATCATGAATCATGAATTGAATCATGAATCATGAATCATTAATTGAATCATAAATCATGAATCAAATCATGAATCATGAATTGAATCATTAATTGAATCATGAATCATGAATTGAATTATGAATCATGAATCATGAATCATGAATTATAAAATATAAATTGAATCATGAATCATGAATTGAATTATGAATTGAATCATGAATCATGAATCATGAATAGAATTATGAATCATGAATCATAAATTGAATCATGAATCATGAATTGAATCATGAATTGAATCATGAATTAAATCATGAATCATGAATCGTGAATTGAATCATGAATTGAATCATGAATCATGACTTGAATCATGAATCATGAATTGAATCATTAATTGAATCATGTATCATGAATTGAATCATGAATCATGAATTGAATCATGAATTATGAATCATGAATTATAAATTAGGAATTGAATCATGAATTGAATCATGAATCATGAATCATGAATAGAATCATGAATCATGAATCATGAATTAAATCATGAATCATGACTTGAATCATGAATCATGAATTAAATCATGAATCATGAAATATGAATTGAATCATGAATCATGATTTGAATCATGAATCATGAATCGAATCATGAATCATGAATCATAAATTGAATCATGAATCATGAATCGATTCATGAATCTAATCATAAATCATGAATCATGAATAATGAATCATGAATTGAATCATGAATCATGAATTATGAATCGAATCATGAATCCTGAATCATGAATTGAATCATGAATCATGAATTATAAATTATGAATCGAATCATGAATCATGAATTATAAATTATGAATCGAATCATGAATCCTGAATCATGAATTGAATCATGAATCATGAATTATAAATTATGAATCGAATCATGAATCATGAAAAAAGAATCATGAATCGAATCATGAATCATGAATTGAATCATGAATCATGAATCATGAATTGAATCATGAATCATGAATCATGAATTGAATCATGAATCATGAATCATGAATTGAATCATGAATCATGAATCGAATCATGAATCATGAATTGAATCATGAATCATGATTCATTAATTGAATCATGTATCATGAATCAAATCATGAATCATGAATTGAATCATAATTCATTTATTCATGAATCATAAATTGCAACATGAATCATGAATCAAGAATCGAATCGTGAATCATGAATCATGAATTGAATCATTAATTGAATCATGAATCGAATCATGAATCATGAATTGAATCATGAATCATTTATTCATGAATCATGAATTGAATCATGAATCATGAATCATGAAGCATGAATCATGAATTGAATCATTAATTGAATCACGAATCATGAATTGAATCATGAATCATGAATCATGAATAGAATCATGAATCATGAATTATAAAATATAAATTGAATCATGAATCATGAATAATGAATCATGAATTGAATCATGAATCATGAATCATGAATTGAATCATGAATTGAATCTTGAATCATGAATCATGAATAGAATCATTAATTGAATCATGTATCATGAATTGAATCATGAATCATGAATTGAATCATGAATCATGAATCATGAATTATAAATTATGAATTGAATCATGAATTGAATCATGAATCATGAATCATGAATAGAATCATGAATTATGAATCATGAATCATAAATTGAATCATGAATCATGAATCGAATCATGAATCATAAATTGAATCATGAATCATGAATTTAATCATGAATTGAATCATGAATCGTGAATTATAAATTATGAATTGAATCATGAATCATGAATTATGAATCATGAGTTGAATCATGAATCATGAATTGAATTATGAATTGAATCATGAATCATGAATAGAATCATGAATCATAAATCATGAATCATAAATTCAATCATGAATCATGAATCATGAATTGAATCATGAATTGAATCATGAATCATGACTTGAATCATGAATCATGAATCATAAATCATGAATTGAATCATGAATCATGACTTGAATCATGAATCATGAATTAAATCATGAATCGAATCATGAATCATGAATTCAATCATGAATCATGAATCATGAATCATGAATCAAATCATGAATCATGAATCAAATCATGAATCATGAATTGAATCATGAATCATTAATCATGAATTGAATCATGAATCATGAATTATGAATCATGAATTGAATCATAAATCATGAATTGAATCATGAATCATGAATTGAATCATGAATTGAATCATGAATTGAATCAGGAATCATGAATTGAATCATGAATCGAATCATGAATCATGAATTGAATCACGAATCATGAATTGAATCATGAATTGAATCATGAATCATGAATTGAATCATGAATTGAATCAGGAATAATGAATCATGAATCGTGAATTGAATCATGAATCATGAATCGATTCATGAATCATGAATCATGAATTGAGTCATGAATCATGAATCATGAATTGAATCATAAATTGATTCATGAATCATGAATTATAAATAATGAATTGAATAATGAATTATGAATCATGAAATGAATCATAAATTGAATCATGAATCATGAATTATGAATCATGAATTGAATCAAGAATCATGAATTGAATTATGAATTGAATCATTAATCATGAATCATGAATCATAAATGGAATCATAATTCATGAATCATGAATTGAATCATGAATTGAATCATGAATTGAATCATGAATAATGACTTGAATCATGAATCATGAATCATAAATCATGAATTGAATCATGAATCAAGAATCATGAATTGAATCATGAATCAAGATTTGAATCATGAATCATGAATCATGAATTAAATCATGAATCATGAATCGAATCATGAATCATGAATTCAATCATGAATCATGAATTCAATCATGAATCATAAATCATGAATCAAATCATGAATCATGAATTGAATCATGAATCATGAATTATGAATCATGAATTGAATCATGAATCATGAATTGAATCATGAATCATGAATTGAATCACGAATCATGAATTGAGTCATGAATCATGAATTGAATAATGAATCATGAATTATGAATCATGAATATAATCAGGAATCATGAATCATGATTTGAATCATGATTCATAAATCATGAATCGAATCATGAATAAAGAATCATGAATCGAATCATGAATCATGAATTGAATCATGAATCATGAATCATGAATTGAATCATGAATCATGAATCGAATCATGAATCATGAATTGAATCATGAATCATTAATTGAATCATAAATCATGAATCAAATCATGAATCATGAATTGAATCATTAATTGAATCATGAATCATGAATTGAATCATGAACCATGAATTGAATTATGAATCATGAATCATGAATCATGAATTATAAAATATAAATTGAATCATGAATCATGAATAATGAATCATGAATTGAAACATGAATAATGAATCATGAATTGAATCATGAATCATGAATCATGAATAGAATTATGAATCATGAATCATGAATCATAAATTGAATCATGAATCATGAATCATGAATTGAATCATGAATTGAATCATGAATCATGAATCATGAATCGTGAATTGAATCATGAATTGAATCATGAATCATGACTTGAATCATGAATCATGAATTGAATCATTAATTGAATCATGTATCATGAATTGAATCATGAATCATGAATTGAATCATGAATCATGAATTATAAATTATGAATTGAATCATGAATCATGAATCATGAATAGAATCATGAATCATGAATCATAAATTGAATCATGAATCATGACTTGAATCATGAATCATGAATCATGAATTAAATCATGAATCATGAAATGTGAATTTAATCATGAATCATGATTTGAATCATGAATCATGAATCGAATCATGAATCATGAATCATAAATTGAATCATGAATCATGAATCGATTCATGAATCATGAATCGAATCATGAATCATGAATCATGCATTGAATCATGAATTGAATCATGAATCAGGAATTATAAATTATGAATTGAATCATGAATCATGAATCATGAATTGAATCATGAATCATGAATTATAAATTATGAATCGAATCATGAATCATGAATAAAGAATCATGAATCGAATCATGAATCATGAATTGAATCATGAATCATGAATCATGAATTGAATCATGAATCATGAATCGAATCATGAATCATGAATTGAAACATGAATCATGAATCAAGAATCGAATCGTGAATCATGAATCATGAATTGAATCATTAATTGAATCATGAATCGAATCATGAATCATGAATTGAATCATGAATCATTTATTCATGAATCATGAATTGAATCATGAATCATGAATCATGAATCGAATCATGAATCATGAATCATGAATTGAATCATTAATTAAATCATGAATCATGAATTGAATCATGAATCATGAATTGAAATATGAATCATGAATCATGAATTATAAAATATAGATTGAATCATGAATCATGAATAATGAATCATGAATTGAATCATGAATCATGAATCATGAATTGAATCATGAATTGAATCATGAATCATGAATAGAATCATGAATCATGAATCATGAATAGAATCATGAATCATGAATCATAAATTGAATCATGAATCATGAATTGAATCATGAATTGAATCATGAATCATGACTTGAATCATGAATCATGAATCGTGACTTGAATCATGAATTGAATCATGAATCATGACTTGAATCATGAATCATGAATCATGAATTGAATTATTAATTGAATCATGTATCATGAATTGAATCATAAATCATGAATTGAATCATGAATTATGAATCATGAATTATAAATTATGAATTGAATCATAAATTGAATCATGAATCATAAATTGAATCATGAATCATGACTTGAATCATGAATCATGAATCATGAATTAAATCATGAATCATGAAATATGAATTGAATCATGAATCATGATTTGAATCATGAATCATGAATCGAATCATGAATCATGAATCATAAATTGAATCATGAATCATGAATTGAATCATGAATTAAATCATGAATCATGAATTGAATCATGAATTGAATCATGAATCGTGAATTATAAATTATGAATTGAATCATGAATCATGAATTATGCATCATGAATTGAATCATGAATCATGAATTGAATTATGAATTTAATCATGAATCATGAATAGAATCATGAATCATGAATCATGAAATGAATCATGAATTGAATCATGAATCATGATTTATAAATTATGAATTGAATCATGAATCATGAATTATGAATCATGAATTGAATCATGAATCATGAATTGAATTATGAATTTAATCATGAATAGAATCATGAATCATAAATCATGAATCATAAATTGAATCATGAATCATGAATTGAATCATGAATTGAATCATGAATCATGACTTGAATCATGAATCATAAATCATGAATTGTATCATGAATCATGCATCATGAATTGAATCATGAATCATGATTTGAATCATGAATCATGAAAATAATCATGAATCGAATCATGAATCATGAATCCAGAATTCAATCATGAATCATGAATCAAATCATGAATCATGAATTGAATCATGAATCATTAATGTACACAAAATCAGGCATGCCTCCTACGGCATGGCATTGGTCATGTTATCATGTTTACTGTTTGCATGTAGGTCATATATGTTAGTTGCATGAATCATCAGACTGATCGGACTTTCAGTCATAGGTAGAATCGTTTGAGATAACACGTCAGTCGGAAAATTCTTCAGTGTGTACCTAACCTTACAGGCTAATACGGTAGAGAAATCTTAGCTGATTTTTCCCTCACATCTCTATTGTACACAAAGGAAAATGAGTGGAGGATTTTGTGAAAACACTGACACAACTGTTCCAGAGACACATCTCATCCCGTTGATTCTGCCCTTAAAATTTTAATTTAAAAAGTTTAGTTGAGGGCAGTGACCTGTGGCCAATCAGCAATAGCACCGTATGAACTGGTCGCGGTATAACAAATGCCTTCCATCCAACTGTGCCTGCTTTATATCGAATGGAGAAAATGTTTAGACATAACATGCATACATAGTAAAATTGACAGGAGGAAAGGAGGGAGGGATCTCCAGCAAAGAAAGAGGACGCAGCATGCATTGGGAGGAGCTATATACTATATACTATCCTTAGGAACAGTCCCTTGGGATCTGCAGTGGACTTAACCTCAAGAGGGTAAGCACCAGGCGCTTAGCTTATGGCTTCGCTTGTCATTGGCAAGGTTGGCATCATTCTATGGCACTCTTTGTCTGCATACTCAACCAGTCAATCATTATTCAAAAACAATTGGTCTACAGGTATTTCACAAATTCCAGGTATGTGAATAACTTTTATAAAAGCAGACTACACCTGTTAAATCCCAGCATATCTCACAAGAGCAATGGGAATCATGGAGGAAGTTTGTAATCTGAACTCCTTGATGGGTTAAACGGAAAAGTCAGCAGCAACACAGTGTAACATTAGTGTACATTTGAGGACTACAATTAATGTAGACGATTCCATTAGCTGCAAGGTTCTGTAGTAACCTTGTGTCTATGTTTCTGCGCACAATGCCGGTAATTATGGTAAAGAGAACTTAGCTCAATTTTGCCTTGTGTCTAATTGAATTGGCCCCAAAGTATGCAATTTATTTCAATAGAAGAAAATCTTTTTGATCCTTTGTAATGTTATCTATTTTTATAGACCGTCTACTCTTTTTTCTAAAAATTCCTGTAGTCACCGATATTTTTTGTATGGTATGTTGTAATACCTGTGATGAAAAACAGCATACTAAAGAAGAAGATCAATTAAAATTAAGGAATGTTGAGGGCACTCCAATGTGTGGTAAAACACTGCCTTTATTAATGTCATCACATTTGTGTTTGATACTCTTGAGGTAGGCAAACAGCAGCTATTTTACGCAACTGTAGTATAGCACAGTTAGTAAATACAGAGACCTACCTGGTTTGTTGCCAAAAGCATGTAATGTACATTAAGTAACTGTACATCTGCATTATTCTACACTAATATGTATGTATTATGTAGTTTATTATATATTATGTAATGTATAATACAATATATTATATATGTAATAATAATATATTATATATAATAATATATATCTAAAATAATATTATATATAATTTATATAATATATATATATATATATATATAATAATAATAATAATAAAATATTAGATATATAATAATATAATTATATTATATAATATATATTATGTTATATATAATATATTATATATTATATAATATGTAGTATGTAATATATTACTAATATGTAGTCACCTTACTAATAATAGTATGGTGATTACAGGACCCATAGGGTCTTTTATCCCTCAAAGGCCTCCTTCCCCCTTAATGAGGTTCATGCTCAAAAGGGCAGAGCGGAGCCCTATTCATGGGCCTATGCAGGGGGGGGGGGGGGTTGAGTATATCTTTTCCAGGTACCTACTCAAGTGTTGCATTGGGGCCTGGCGATGCATTGTTTTCCCCCGACCTTCACCTCCACTAAAACTAGAGGAATAGCATCATAGCAAACCAAAGACATGTATTAAAAAGTAATAATTTACATTAATAAATAAATTACAGACTTTAATTCCATTCAGTTATACAGAAAAGACAAAGTTATACAAGGGTTGATGTAACATGATATGTATGCAGTTATAAACATTACATCTGCAATACCTTCAAATAGCAAGCAAACGTAACTCATTTAAATTGGTGTAGTTATCCTGTTAGAGCACCATGTACCAATGCTGAATTATGTTGTTAGTGGTATAGGAAACTTTAATTCCTAGAACAATTCCATCATTTCTTAGTACAATCATTTTTTACAGAGTAATACACATACCAAAATTGTTTCTGCTATGTTCTTAGAAAACTTTTAATCCTCCCAGTATTCTCTGACTTTCATGGTCCAAGTTTCACTTCAGTCCTTGCCGATCTTTTCATCTTTATGTCACATTACTTCTTAGCCACGAGTATTGAACTAGAAAGTATACATGCTGAGCCGAGATGTGTGGAAGCAATTAGTGAGTATAAATACGTGGTTTTCAAGCGTGGCCAAAGTTTTAGAGCCAATTTATGACTAAGTGTTCATGCTTTGTTTCATGTGCGATATTTTATATATATAATTTGTGTGTGAAGAGTAAACAAGAGTTTAACTTGTGTTTGCGAATTTCCACCTTCAGCGTTTTTCTACTACATGTTGTTCAAGTTCAGAAAAAGAGCATGATTCATTTTCATTGGCACCTCTCTGTCTCAGACTCAAAACCATTAATGTAATATGGGAGTATGTAGAGACAATGCATACTCTATGATTGGATATGTTACTGAGATAACTAACTTTAGTGTCTCTTCTTTCAGCTGCATAATCCGAATCGCTAACCTTGTACATTGTTATAAAATAAAGGTGTCTAATATTAAATTATAAAACCACTAGTTGACATTTAAAAAATATTTTAGCCGAATTTATGTTTTCATGTAAACATTGAGGGCCAGAGTCATTAAGGAGAGTAAAGCATAAAAAAAAGAATAACTTTAGCACATGGGCAAAACCATGTTGCATTGGAGGGGGCGGTGAATTTAAAATGTGGGGACAGATTTAAAGTTAGGGTAGGGCATGTCCTAGATCAACTTTAAATTTCAGTGTAAAAATAACACTATCAGGTATTTGTGTGGTACATGAAAAACAGCCAGTATTTAACTTCTGTGCAAAATAATAACTAAGTTGTACCCCTTGCATTGTAACATGGTTTTTCCATGAGAAAACTTATTCCTTTTTTTTTTCCTTACTTTCCTTAATGGCTCAGGCCCTGAAAGAGAAGTGAAACCAATATAACATGTAATTAACTATATATTATAGTCAGGTATAGAATAATATGCATGTTGGCCAGGTCTCCTATTTTGTACAATTTAAGGTGTTTGAAGTTTTATTGTGTCAATAAAATGGTGCTTTCTATCGCCCAGCTTCCTATTCGTTTTTCTCAAAATACAAATAACTCAATTCGGTGGCAACTTTCTGCATGAAGTGACAGTTATAATTAAAATACAGATAATGGTATATATTTGCTGATAAAAGTATGTCATGTGATTGCCAAGAATGCAACTTTAGCCAAGACGGGCTAGGGTTTCCAAGGGGAAACATGTACCTGGATGGACTCATCACATCAATTCATTTTGTTTTATATACTGTATTTAGCTATGAGAATTAGCAACTTACTGTTGCTTTATATAGTGCTAACATATTACACAGCAATGTGCAGAGAATGCTTTTTCATATGTAATTAACCTACCAAGATGTTTTCAGGCATTGGGAGGAAATTGGAGCGCTTGGATGAAACCATAGTTGCCTACTCTCCCGGAATGTCCGGGAGACTCCCAAATTTCTGGGAGTCCTCCTGGACTCCCGGGAGAGCAGGCAATTCTTCCTATACCCGGCCAGTTCTGTAAATTAAATGGAGGGGGCGAGGCTTAGTGATGCTGTACACGCGACATCCTGGCCCCGGACCCTATTTTTATTGGTCCAAAATAGTGATGACAGTTTTGGGGGCTGGGCTAATGATGTGATTCTTCAAGCCCCACAAACCTGCCCCCCCCCTCCCCGGACAAGTTGCCTATGTTGGCAAGTATGGAGGAAACCCATGCAGACTGGGGAGAGCAAACACTCCACACTCCATTCTTGGTTGAATTTGAACCCAACCCCTAAATGTTAGGAGACAGCTATGCTAACCACATGTGTGCCATGTGTATCAGACTATTAAATCTGCAATTAGTGTGTTATAGTGTTGTGTAATGGTTTATAGCAGATCATGTTGGGTTACTGTAAATTTGTAATGAAACAAAGCCATGGAGGAGCTTGAAAGAGTGGATAATTGTGCTAAAAATTTCAATGGTTCACTGTTGAAAGGCAGTGTCAGACTGGGGCATGAAGGTTTCACCGGGGGACTGTAACGCTAGGGGCCCACCAGAGGGGGTGTGGCCAGCCATCATAGAGAAGAGACCAGACACTAGAGGGGGAGTGGTCTGCCCACGAAGAACAGCTAGCCCCATAGTGTACTATATAAAGAATGCAATGTGTATATAAAAAGTACACAGTCTTGATATGCCCCTTAGATTGGGCAGAACAGTCAGCAAAAATAGGGATTGTCCCACTAGACCAGGCTAGGCTATATCTGTGGCACTCCAGGTGTTGTGAAACTACAAGCCACAGCATGCTTTGCCAATATTTAGCAGCTTATTGCTGGAAGGCTATGCTGGGACTTGTAGTTTCACAACACCTGGAGTGCCACAGGTTAGCCAAGACTGCACTAGACTCAGAACATTTGACAGACTGTCCTACCTGTTCTTGTCACTTTTACCACCTGTGGCTGCTGGTTTCTTTAGTTGCGACTTGTCTGGATCCTGGAATGTTGGGGGCCCTATTTGGAAAAAATAATGGGTACATTTAGAAAATTCCAATCAGCCCCAGCGTTAAATCAATAGGACCCACAATTAATTCTTAGGTCTTCCTCCAGCCCCAACATTAAAGTAACAGTATTCCCATGTAATAAACCTATTTCCCTCCCTCCAGACAGCCCCTGCAATAAATTAATTGTATTTATGATCGCATAAATATACCTATTTCCCGCAACCATCACTACCATGAAATAATTCATATTCACATTTAATAAATAGACCACATGCTCCTCAAACTCAGCCCCACATTCAATTAAAACCACCCCATCTTAAATTAATAGTCCCCACTATAAAATTAAATTGCCCCATCTTCATCCTACAAACAAAATAGGACCCATTATTTAGCCACCACCTACCACACACACACTACATTGCCACAAGCCCGGTGTGCTATCACACACACATTACTGTGCCACTTCATCACCATGCTGTGTCTCCTTATGATCACACTGCGCCCTACATGCTGCTTTTGCCCCCCCATCTCCTGGCCCCCCTTCATTACCCTGTGTCATGCTGCTTTGGCTCCCCATCACCCTGTGCCATGCTGCTTTGGCCCCCCTTTCACACTCTGCCATGCTGTTTTGGCCCCCCTTCACACTCTGGCATACTGCTTTGGCCCCTCTTTCACACTCTGCCATGCTGCTTTGGCCCCCCTTTCACACTCTGCCATGCTGCTTTGGCCCCCCTTCACACTCTGGCATACTGCTTTGGCCCCTCTTTCACACTCTGCCATGCTGCTTTGGCCCCCCCTTTCACACTCTGCCATGCTTCTTTGGCCCTCCTTTCACACTCTGCCATGCTGCTTTGGCCACCCTTTCATACTCTGCCATGCTCCCCCTTTGCATTCTCTGCCATGCTCCCCCATTGCACTCTCTGCCATGCTCCCCCTTTGCACTCTCTGCTATGCTCCCCCTTTCCACTCTCTGCCATGCTCCCCCTTCACTCTGCCTTCTTCCTGACTCCTGTCTGCGGCACTCCTCACTGAACGTCGGGCATGATGACGTCACGCCCGACATTCAGTGCGAACGGAGCAGAGAGGAGTGGTCATGGGAGTATTCTTTTTTATTTTTCTTTAAAGTTTTCAGCTCCCCCCACCAACGAAGAAGGGAGCGATCAGGGTCGGGGCCTACCAGGGGATAGCCTGGTCCCCCGATGGCCCAGTCCGACTCTGCTGAAAGGTAGAATACTGGTACTTGTACCCTGGTTCCAATGCTTTAAATGGGAACCAGGGTACTTAACTGATAGTTGCATTTTTTTTTTAATAGGGATCAAAAACATACTAGTAGGTTCATTTGCTGCTATAAAATTGACCTAAGTCTCTCTCAGTGTGTATGTGTGTCTCTGTGTGTGCGTATGTTAGGGAATGTAGAGTGTAAGCTCCAATGGGGCAGGGACTCATGTGAGTGAGTTCTCTGTACAGCACTTTGGAATTAGTGGCACTATATAAATAGTGGCTGCTGATGATTATAGAATTTTTCTGTAGGAGGGCAAGACCCTGGATATAATGCGACCAGGTAGTTTCTGTCAAAATGTGTTATCATACTGTAACTACAAATTAGATGTCACATACCTGCCTTCATGGTGAGAAGCCAATTAACAGGTAATTACATGGGAAAGGACAATTTTGAATTGATGCTATTATTTATTATTTTTTTAATACATTCACTAACCTACTGGTTACATTCTCCAGGTATACTGTCCCTAACTAATGACTTTTTTGTTACTTCTCTTTACCAGGGAAGCCATCCAGCCTATGGGTGGGTCTATTCCCTAAACATAGAATGCTGCACAAACAATGACATGCAGATTGACAGTCCCGACTCACTGAATTTGCACAAATTCAAATACAAACCCAGCTAGGTGGAAGTTTAGAAAAGCATTATTTGCAAAATTGAATCACTAGGGTACAATATTTTTATTAACAAGAATACTAGAACAGTGTCTTGAAACTGATTAACATTTAAAATAGGTTAAATATTTATGTTATACAGAGATTTCAATATATTAAAAAATTGTTCATGATTTTTTATTTTTTTTGGTAACTTCTTAGAGAAAAGGATTTGCATTAACAAATGTCTATGAAAAGCAATAATCAAGAGTTTTAAAGCCATTTTATGCAGGTCTCTAAATAAATATCCATGGAATGTATTTCGAACCAGATGGTCAGCTGAAATATAAAGTATTTGCATCAGTAATTTTGGGTAAACTGCTTACTGATAAACAATTTATCTCTATTTTCTTCAGCAATGTTCCTAGGTGAGATGCACAGTAATGTTTTTCTACTAATCTCCTTTTTATCTTTTTGTGCAGTAGAGCAATGAAGATTGTGTTTCTGACACGATTATCTAAAAGTATACTTGGCAATAATACAGATAACATTAATCACTGTAGAAGGGATACTTGGTATAGTTTTTAGTAGTTTTCTTTTCTATTTTCAATGTGAAACAATGTAAGCAATTAGTATATTCAGTTTACTTTTTCACCTTGCAAAAAGCAATATTGTGTGATGATTTTACTATTTATATAACATGTTGCTTACTTTGAAATTCATTATTTACGAAGATGGTTATCAAGTGTTACCACTAAACAATAATATCCAGCATACAATTAATAGAGTATTGCAACACTATTAAGCTGGACACACATAAAAGTTATCAGAAGATGGTATTGGACTGTGTGTGACCAGGTCATCTTCGTTGTGTTGCAGAAGTGGTCCTGAAACTCGGCCCAGGCATTGAACAACAGGATTTTGTCCATTTTGGTCACTGACATGTGTCAAGATTAGCCAGTGTGTGACCAGCTTAATTGTTATTTATACATTAGACCAATTTACTAAAGAACTTTTGTAAAGAATGTCATAAATTGAGTTGGTGAAACAGGAAAAAAAATAGAAAAAGGTGGGGCCAAATGGATGGACACTGACTTGTAATTGCAGAGGAGTTTAATATATTATAGAGTTAAATCATATAGGTAACATTTTTAGATTTGTAGATATGATTGTGTGGTGCTTTGCCATAGGATGACCAATTGTCAGTGTTATGGCCCCAGTAGTGAGAGGTATGCTGTGTGAGTGACCCCAGTAGTGAGAGGTATGCTGTGTGAGTGACCTCAGTAGTGAGAGGTATGCTGTGTGAGTGACTCCAGTAGTGAGAGGTATGCTGTGTGTGACCTCAGTAGTGAGAGGTATGCTGTGTGTGACCCCAGTAGTGAGAGGTATGCTGTGTGTGACCCCAGTAGTGAGAGGTATGCTGTGTGAGTGACCCCAGTAGTGAGAGGTATGCTGTGTGAGTGACTCCAGTAGTGAGAGGTATGCTGTGTGAGTGACCTCAGTAGTGAGAGGTATGCTGTGTGAGTGACCTCAGTAGTGAGAGGTATGCTGTGTGAGTGACCTCAGTAGTGAGAGGTATGCTGTGTGTGACCCCAGTAGTGAGAGGTATGCTGTGTGTGTGACCCCAGTAGTGAGAGGTATGCTGTGTGAGTGACCCCAGTAGTGAGAGGTATGCTGTGTGAGTGACCTCAGTAGTGAGAGGTATGCTGTGTGAGTGACTCCAGTAGTGAGAGGTATGCTGTGTGTGACCTCAGTAGTGAGAGGTATGCTGTGTGTGACCCCAGTAGTGAGAGGTATGCTGTGTGTGACCCCAGTAGTGAGAGGTATGCTGTGTGAGTGACCCCAGTAGTGAGAGGTATGCTGTGTGAGTGACTCCAGTAGTGAGAGGTATGCTGTGTGAGTGACCTCAGTAGTGAGAGGTATGCTGTGTGAGTGACCTCAGTAGTGAGAGGTATGCTGTGTGAGTGACCTCAGTAGTGAGAGGTATGCTGTGTGTGACCCCAGTAGTGAGAGGTATGCTGTGTGTGTGACCCCAGTAGTGAGAGGTATGCTGTGTGAGTGACCTCAGTAGTGAGAGGTATGCTGTGTGTGTGACCCCAGTAGTGAGAGGTATGCTGTGTGTGACCTCAGTAGTGAGAGGTATGCTGTGTGTGTGACCTCAGTAGTGAGAGGTATGCTGTGTGAGTGACCCCAGTAGTGAGAGGTATGCTGTGTGAGTGACCTCAGTAGTGAGAGGTATGCTGTGTGAGTGACCTCAGTAGTGAGAGGTATGCTGTGTGTGACCCCAGTAGTGAGAGGTATGCTGTGTGAGTGACCTCAGTAGTGAGAGGTATGCTGTGTGTGACCTCAGTAGTGAGAGGTATGCTGTGTGTGTGACCTCAGTAGTGAGAGGTATGCTGTGTGAGTGACCCCAGTAGTGAGAGGTATGCTGTGTGTGACCCCAGTAGTGAGAGGTATGCTGTGTGAGTGACCCCAGTAGTGAGAGGTATGCTGTGTGAGTGACCTCAGTAGTGAGAGGTATGCTGTGTGAGTGACCTCAGTAGTGAGAGGTATGCTGTGTGAGTGACTCCAGTAGTGAGAGGTATGCTGTGTGTGACCTCAGTAGTGAGAGGTATGCTGTGTGTGACCCCAGTAGTGAGAGGTATGCTGTGTGAGTGACCTCAGTAGTGAGAGGTATGCTGTGTGAGTGACCTCAGTAGTGAGAGGTATGCTGTGTGTGACCCCAGTAGTGAGAGGTATGCTGTGTGTGTGACCCCAGTAGTGAGAGGTATGCTGTGTGAGTGACCTCAGTAGTGAGAGGTATGCTGTGTGTGTGACCTCAGTAGTGAGAGGTATGCTGTGTGAGTGACCTCAGTAGTGAGAGGTATGCTGTGTGAGTGACCTCAGTAGTGAGAGGTATGCTGTGTGTGTGACCTCAGTAGTGAGAGGTATGCTGTGTGAGTGACCTCAGTAGTGAGAGGTATGCTGTGTGTGTGACCCCAGTAGTGAGAGGTATGCTGTGTGAGTGACCTCAGTAGTGAGAGGTATGCTGTGTGAGTGACCTCAGTAGTGAGAGGTATGCTGTGTGTGACCCCAGTAGTGAGAGGTATGCTGTGTGTGACCCCAGTAGTGAGAGGTATGCTGTGTGAGTGACCTCAGTAGTGAGAGGTATGCTGTGTGAGTGACCTCAGTAGTGAGAGGTATGCTGTGTGAGTGACCTCAGTAGTGAGAGGTATGCTGTGTGAGTGACCCCAGTAGTGAGAGGTATGCTGTGTGTGTGACCCCAGTAGTGAGAGGTATGCTGTGTGAGTGACCCCAGTAGTGAGAGGTATGCTGTGTGAGTGACCTCAGTAGTGAGAGGTATGCTGTGTGAGTGACCTCAGTAGTGAGAGGTATGCTGTGTGAGTGACCTCAGTAGTGAGAGGTATGCTGTGTGAGTGACCTCAGTAGTGAGAGGTATGCTGTGTGTGACCCCAGTAGTGAGAGGTATGCTGTGTGAGTGACCTCAGTAGTGAGAGGTATGCTGTGTGAGTGACCTCAGTAGTGAGAGGTATGCTGTGTGTGACCCCAGTAGTGAGAGGTATGCTGTGTGAGTGACCTCAGTAGTGAGAGGTATGCTGTGTGAGTGACCTCAGTAGTGAGAGGTATGCTGTGTGAGTGACCCCAGTAGTGAGAGGTATGCTGTGTGTGTGACCCCAGTAGTGAGAGGTATGCTGTGTGAGTGACCCCAGTAGTGAGAGGTATGCTGTGTGAGTGACCTCAGTAGTGAGAGGTATGCTGTGTGAGTGACCTCAGTAGTGAGAGGTATGCTGTGTGAGTGACCTCAGTAGTGAGAGGTATGCTGTGTGAGTGACCTCAGTAGTGAGAGGTATGCTGTGTGAGTGACCTCAGTAGTGAGAGGTATGCTGTGTGAGTGACCCCAGTAGTGAGAGGTATGCTGTGTGAGTGACCTCAGTAGTGAGAGGTATGCTGTGTGAGTGACCTCAGTAGTGAGAAGTATGCTGTGTGAGTGACCTCAGTAGTGAGAGGTATGCTGTGTGAGTGACCCCAGTAGTGAGAGGTATGCTGTGTGAGTGACCTCAGTAGTGAGAGGTATGCTGTGTGTGTGACCTCAGTAGTGAGAGGTATGCTGTGTGAGTGACCCCAGTAGTGAGAGGTATGCTGTGTGTGACCCCAGTAGTGAGAGGTATGCTGTGTGAGTGACCTCAGTAGTGAGAGGTATGCTGTGTGAGTGACCTCAGTAGTGAGAGGTATGCTGTGTGTGACCCCAGTAGTGAGAGGTATGCTGTGTGAGTGACCTCAGTAGTGAGAGGTATGCTGTGTGAGTGACCTCAGTAGTGAGAGGTATGCTGTGTGAGTGACCCCAGTAGTGAGAGGTATGCTGTGTGAGTGACCTCAGTAGTGAGAGGTATGCTGTGTGTGTGACCTCAGTAGTGAGAGGTATGCTGTGTGTGTGACCTCAGTAGTGAGAGGTATGCTGTGTGAGTGACCCCAGTAGTGAGAGGTATGCTGTGTGTGACCCCAGTAGTGAGAGGTATGCTGTGTGAGTGACCTCAGTAGTGAGAGGTATGCTGTGTGAGTGACCTCAGTAGTGAGAGGTATGCTGTGTGTGACCCCAGTAGTGAGAGGTATGCTGTGTGAGTGACCTCAGTAGTGAGAGGTATGCTGTGTGAGTGACCTCAGTAGTGAGAGGTATGCTGTGTGAGTGACCCCAGTAGTGAGAGGTATGCTGTGTGAGTGACCTCAGTAGTGAGAGGTATGCTGTGTGTGTGACCTCAGTAGTGAGAGGTATGCTGTGTGTGACCCCAGTAGTGAGAGGTATGCTGTGTGAGTGACCTCAGTAGTGAGAGGTATGCTGTGTGAGTGACCTCAGTAGTGAGAGGTATGCTGTGTGTGTGACCTCAGTAGTGAGAGGTATGCTGTGTGTGACCTCAGTAGTGAGAGGTATGCTGTGTGAGTGACCTCAGTAGTGAGAGGTATGCTGTGTGTGACCCCAGTAGTGAGAGGTATGCTGTGTGAGTGACCCCAGTAGTGAGAGGTATGCTGTGTGAGTGACCCCAGTAGTGAGAGGTATGCTGTGTGAGTGACCTCAGTAGTGAGAGGTATGCTGTGTGAGTGACCTCAGTAGTGAGAGGTATGCTGTGTGTGACCCCAGTAGTGAGAGGTATGCTGTGAGTGACCTCAGTAGTGAGAGGTATGCTGTGTGAGTGACCTCAGTAGTGAAAGGGTATGCTGTGTGAGTGACCTCAGTAGTGAGAGGTATGCTGTGAGTGACCTCAGTAGTGAGAGGTATGCTGTGTGAGTGACCTCAGTAGTGAGAGGTATGCTGTGTGTGACCCCAGTAGTGAGAGGTATGCTGTGTGAGTGACCTCAGTAGTGAGAGGTATGCTGTGTGAGTGACCTCAGTAGTGAGAGGTATGCTGTGTGTGTGACCCCAGTAGTGAGAGGTATGCTGTGTGAGTGACCTCAGTAGTGAGAGGTATGCTGTGTGTGACCCCAGTAGTGAGAGGTATGCTGTGAGTGACCTCAGTAGTGAGAGGTATGCTGTGTGAGTGACCCCAGTAGTGAGAGGTATGCTGTGTGAGTGACCTCAGTAGTGAGAGGTATGCTGTGTGTGACCCCAGTAGTGAGAGGTATGCTGTGAGTGACCTCAGTAGTGAGAGGTATGCTGTGTGAGTGACCTCAGTAGTGAGAGGTATGCTGTGTGAGTGACCTCAGTAGTGAGAGGTATGCTGTGTGTGTGACCTCAGTAGTGAGAGGTATGCTGTGTGTGACCCCAGTAGTGAGAGGTATGCTGTGTGTGACCCCAGTAGTGAGAGGTATGCTGTGTGTGACCCCAGTAGTGAGAGGTATGCTGTGTGAGTGACCTCAGTAGTGAGAGGTATGCTGTGTGTGACCCCAGTAGTGAGAGGTATGCTGTGTGAGTGACCTCAGTAGTGAGAGGTATGCTGTGTGAGTGACCTCAGTAGTGAGAGGTATGCTGTGTGTGACCCCAGTAGTGAGAGGTATGCTGTGTGTGTGACCCCAGTAGTGAGAGGTATGCTGTGTGTGTGACCTCAGTAGTGAGAGGTATGCTGTGTGTGTGACCTCAGTAGTGAGAGGTATGCTGTGTGAGTGACCTCAGTAGTGAGAGGTATGCTGTGTGTGTGACCTCAGTAGTGAGAGGTATGCTGTGTGTGACCCCAGTAGTGAGAGGTATGCTGTGTGTGACCCCAGTAGTGAGAGGTATGCTGTGTGAGTGACCTCAGTAGTGAGAGGTATGCTGTGTGAGTGACCTCAGTAGTGAGAGGTATGCTGTGTGTGACCCCAGTAGTGAGAGGTATGCTGTGTGTGACCCCAGTAGTGAGAGGTATGCTGTGTGTGACCTCAGTAGTGAGAGGTATGCTGTGTGAGTGACTCCAGTAGTGAGAGGTATGCTGTGTGAGTGACTCCAGTAGTGAGAGGTATGCTGTGTGTGTGACCTCAGTAGTGAGAGGTATGCTGTGTGTGTGACCCCAGTAGTGAGAGGTATGCTGTGTGTGTGACCTCAGTAGTGAGAGGTATGCTGTGTGAGTGACCCCAGTAGTGAGAGGTATGCTGTGTGAGTGACCTCAGTAGTGAGAAGTATGCTGTGTGAGTGACCTCAGTAGTGAGAGGTATGCTGTGTGAGTGACCCCAGTAGTGAGAGGTATGCTGTGTGAGTGACCTCAGTAGTGAGAGGTATGCTGTGTGAGTGACCTCAGTAGTGAGAGGTATGCTGTGTGTGACCCCAGTAGTGAGAGGTATGCTGTGTGTGACCCCAGTAGTGAGAGGTATGCTGTGTGTGACCTCAGTAGTGAGAGGTATGCTGTGTGAGTGACCTCAGTAGTGAGAGGTATGCTGTGTGTGTGACCCCAGTAGTGAGAGGTATGCTGTGTGTGACCCCAGTAGTGAGAGGTATGCTGTGTGTGACCTCAGTAGTGAGAGGTATGCTGTGTGAGTGACCTCAGTAGTGAGAGGTATGCTGTGTGTGACCCCAGTAGTGAGAGGTATGCTGTGTGTGTGACCCCAGTAGTGAGAGGTATGCTGTGTGAGTGACTCCAGTAGTGAGAGGTATGCTGTGTGAGTGACTCCAGTAGTGAGAGGTATGCTGTGTGAGTGACCTCAGTAGTGAGAGGTATGCTGTGTGTGTGACCCCAGTAGTGAGAGGTATGCTGTGTGTGTGACCCCAGTAGTGAGAGGTATGCTGTGTGAGTGACCTCAGTAGTGAGAGGTATGCTGTGTGTGACCTCAGTAGTGAGAGGTATGCTGTGTGTGTGACCCCAGTAGTGAGAGGTATGCTGTGTGTGTGACCCCAGTAGTGAGAGGTATGCTGTGTGTGTGACCCCAGTAGTGAGAGGTATGCTGTGAGTGACCTCAGTAGTGAGAGGTATGCTGTGTGAGTGACCTCAGTAGTGAGAGGTATGCTGTGTGTGACCCCAGTAGTGAGAGGTATGCTGTGTGTGTGACCTCAGTAGTGAGAGGTATGCTGTGTGTGACCCCAGTAGTGAGAGGTATGCTGTGTGAGTGACCCCAGTAGTGAGAGGTATGCTGTGTGAGTGACCTCAGTAGTGAGAGGTATGCTGTGTGTGACCCCAGTAGTGAGAGGTATGCTGTGTGTGTGACCTCAGTAGTGAGAGGTATGCTGTGTGTGTGACCCCAGTAGTGAGAGGTATGCTGTGAGTGACCTCAGTAGTGAGAGGTATGCTGTGTGTGTGACCCCAGTAGTGAGAGGTATGCTGTGTGAGTGACCTCAGTAGTGAGAGGTATGCTGTGTGTGTGACCTCAGTAGTGAGAGGTATGCTGTGTGAGTGACCTCAGTAGTGAGAGGTATGCTGTGTGTGTGACTCCAGTAGTGAGAGGTATGCTGTGTGAGTGACCTCAGTAGTGAGAGGTATGCTGTGTGAGTGACCTCAGTAGTGAGAGGTATGCTGTGTGAGTGACCTCAGTAGTGAGAGGTATGCTGTGTGTGACCTCAGTAGTGAGAGGTATGCTGTGTGTGACCCCAGTAGTGAGAGGTATGCTGTGTGAGTGACCTCAGTAGTGAGAGGTATGCTGTGTGAGTGACTCCAGTAGTGAGAGGTATGCTGTGTGAGTGACCTCAGTAGTGAGAGGTATGCTGTGTGTGTGACCCCAGTAGTGAGAGGTATGCTGTGTGTGTGACCCCAGTAGTGAGAGGTATGCTGTGAGTGACCTCAGTAGTGAGAGGTATGCTGTGTGTGTGACCCCAGTAGTGAGAGGTATGCTGTGTGAGTGACCTCAGTAGTGAGAGGTATGCTGTGTGTGTGACCTCAGTAGTGAGAGGTATGCTGTGTGAGTGACCTCAGTAGTGAGAGGTATGCTGTGTGTGACCCCAGTAGTGAGAGGTATGCTGTGTGAGTGACCTCAGTAGTGAGAGGTATGCTGTGCGAGTGACTCCAGTAGTGAGAGGTATGCTGTGTGAGTGACCTCAGTAGTGAGAGGTATGCTGTGTGAGTGACTCCAGTAGTGAGAGGTATGCTGTGTGTGTGACCCCAGTAGTGAGAGGTATGCTGTGTGAGTGACCTCAGTAGTGAGAGGTATGCTGTGTGTGACCCCAGTAGTGAGAGGTATGCTGTGTGTGACCCCAGTAGTGAGAGGTATGCTGTGTGAGTGACCCCAGTAGTGAGAGGTATGCTGTGTGAGTGACCCCAGTAGTGAGAGGTATGCTGTGTGAGTGACCCCAGTAGTGAGAGGTATGCTGTGTGAGTGACCCCAGTAGTGAGAGGTATGCTGTGTGAGTGACCCCAGTAGTGAGAGGTATGCTGTGTGAGTGACCTCAGTAGTGAGAGGTATGCTGTGTGAGTGACCTCAGTAGTGAGAGGTATGCTGTGTGTGACCCCAGTAGTGAGAGGTATGCTGTGTGTGTGACCCCAGTAGTGAGAGGTATGCTGTGTGAGTGACTCCAGTAGTGAGAGGTATGCTGTGTGTGACCCCAGTAGTGAGAGGTATGCTGTGTGAGTGACTCCAGTAGTGAGAGGTATGCTGTGTGAGTGACTCCAGTAGTGAGAGGTATGCTGTGTGAGTGACCTCAGTAGTGAGAGGTATGCTGTGTGTGACCCCAGTAGTGAGAGGTATGCTGTGTGAGTGACTCCAGTAGTGAGAGGTATGCTGTGTGAGTGACCCCAGTAGTGAGAGGTATGCTGTGTGAGTGACCTCAGTAGTGAGAGGTATGCTGTGTGTGTGACCCCAGTAGTGAGAGGTATGCTGTGTGAGTGACCTCAGTAGTGAGAGGTATGCTGTGTGAGTGACTCCAGTAGTGAGAGGTATGCTGTGAGTGTGACCCCAGTAGTGAGAGGTATGCTGTGTGAGTGACCCCAGTAGTGAGAGGTATGCTGTGTGTGTGACCCCAGTAGTGAGAGGTATGCTGTGAGTGACCTCAGTAGTGAGAGGTATGCTGTGTGTGTGACCTCAGTAGTGAGAGGTATGCTGTGTGTGTGACCTCAGTAGTGAGAGGTATGCTGTGTGTGTGACCCCAGTAGTGAGAGGTATGCTGTGAGTGACCTCAGTAGTGAGAGGTATGCTGTGTGTGTGACCTCAGTAGTGAGAGGTATGCTGTGTGTGTGACCTCAGTAGTGAGAGGTATGCTGTGTGTGTGACCTCAGTAGTGAGAGGTATGCTGTGTGAGTGACCTCAGTAGTGAGAGGTATGCTGTGTGAGTGACTCCAGTAGTGAGAGGTATGCTGTGAGTGTGACCCCAGTAGTGAGAGGTATGCTGTGTGAGTGACCCCAGTAGTGAGAGGTATGCTGTGTGTGTGACCCCAGTAGTGAGAGGTATGCTGTGAGTGACCTCAGTAGTGAGAGGTATGCTGTGTGTGTGACCTCAGTAGTGAGAGGTATGCTGTGTGTGTGACCTCAGTAGTGAGAGGTATGCTGTGTGAGTGACCCCAGTAGTGAGAGGTATGCTGTGTGAGTGACCTCAGTAGTGAGAGGTATGCTGTGTGTGTGACCCCAGTAGTGAGAGGTATGCTGTGTGAGTGACCTCAGTAGTGAGAGGTATGCTGTGTGAGTGACCTCAGTAGTGAGAGGTATGCTGTGTGAGTGACCTCAGTAGTGAGAGGTATGCTGTGTGAGTGACCCCAGTAGTGAGAGGTATGCTGTGTGAGTGACCTCAGTAGTGAGAGGTATGCTGTGTGAGTGACCTCAGTAGTGAGAGGTATGCTGTGTGAGTGACCTCAGTAGTGAGAGGTATGCTGTGTGAGTGACCTCAGTAGTGAGAGGTATGCTGTGTGAGTGACCCCAGTAGTGAGAGGTATGCTGTGTGAGTGACCTCAGTAGTGAGAGGTATGCTGTGTGTGACTCCAGTAGTGAGAGGTATGCTGTGTGAGTGACCTCAGTAGTGAGAGGTATGCTGTGTGAGTGACTCCAGTAGTGAGAGGTATGCTGTGTGAGTGACTCCAGTAGTGAGAGGTATGCTGTGTGAGTGACTCCAGTAGTGAGAGGTATGCTGTGTGAGTGACTCCAGTAGTGAGAGGTATGCTGTGTGAGTGACCTCAGTAGTGAGAGGTATGCTGTGTGAGTGACTCCAGTAGTGAGAGGTATGCTGTGTGTGTGACTCCAGTAGTGAGAGGTATGCTGTGTGAGTGACTCCAGTAGTGAGAGGTATGCTGTGTGAGTGACCTCAGTAGTGAGAGGTATGCTGTGTGTGTGACCCCAGTAGTGAGAGGTATGCTGTGTGTGTGACCCCAGTAGTGAGAGGTATGCTGTGAGTGACCTCAGTAGTGAGAGGTATGCTGTGTGTGTGACCCCAGTAGTGAGAGGTATGCTGTGTGAGTGACCTCAGTAGTGAGAGGTATGCTGTGTGAGTGACCTCAGTAGTGAGAGGTATGCTGTGTGTGTGACCTCAGTAGTGAGAGGTATGCTGTGTGTGACCCCAGTAGTGAGAGGTATGCTGTGTGAGTGACCTCAGTAGTGAGAGGTATGCTGTGTGAGTGACTCCAGTAGTGAGAGGTATGCTGTGTGAGTGACCTCAGTAGTGAGAGGTATGCTGTGTGTGTGACCCCAGTAGTGAGAGGTATGCTGTGTGTGTGACCCCAGTAGTGAGAGGTATGCTGTGAGTGACCTCAGTAGTGAGAGGTATGCTGTGTGTGTGACCCCAGTAGTGAGAGGTATGCTGTGTGAGTGACCTCAGTAGTGAGAGGTATGCTGTGTGTGTGACCTCAGTAGTGAGAGGTATGCTGTGTGAGTGACCTCAGTAGTGAGAGGTATGCTGTGCGAGTGACTCCAGTAGTGAGAGGTATGCTGTGTGAGTGACCTCAGTAGTGAGAGGTATGCTGTGTGAGTGACTCCAGTAGTGAGAGGTATGCTGTGTGAGTGACCTCAGTAGTGAGAGGTATGCTGTGTGTGTGACCCCAGTAGTGAGAGGTATGCTGTGTGAGTGACCTCAGTAGTGAGAGGTATGCTGTGTGAGTGACCTCAGTAGTGAGAGGTATGCTGTGTGTGACCCCAGTAGTGAGAGGTATGCTGTGAGTGACCCCAGTAGTGAGAGGTATGCTGTGTGAGTGACCTCAGTAGTGAGAGGTATGCTGTGTGAGTGACTCCAGTAGTGAGAGGTATGCTGTGTGTGACCCCAGTAGTGAGAGGTATGCTGTGTGAGTGACTCCAGTAGTGAGAGGTATGCTGTGTGAGTGACTCCAGTAGTGAGAGGTATGCTGTGTGAGTGACTCCAGTAGTGAGAGGTATGCTGTGTGAGTGACCTCAGTAGTGAGAGGTATGCTGTGTGAGTGACCTCAGTAGTGAGAGGTATGCTGTGTGAGTGACTCCAGTAGTGAGAGGTATGCTGTGTGAGTGACTCCAGTAGTGAGAGGTATGCTGTGTGAGTGACCTCAGTAGTGAGAGGTATGCTGTGTGAGTGACTCCAGTAGTGAGAGGTATGCTGTGTGTGTGACTCCAGTAGTGAGAGGTATGCTGTGTGAGTGACCTCAGTAGTGAGAGGTATGCTGTGTGAGTGACCTCAGTAGTGAGAGGTATGCTGTGTGAGTGACTCCAGTAGTGAGAGGTATGCTGTGTGAGTGACTCCAGTAGTGAGAGGTATGCTGTGTGAGTGACTCCAGTAGTGAGAGGTATGCTGTGTGAGTGACCTCAGTAGTGAGAGGTATGCTGTGTGTGACCCCAGTAGTGAGAGGTATGCTGTGTGAGTGACCTCAGTAGTGAGAGGTATGCTGTGTGAGTGACCCCAGTAGTGAGAGGTATGCTGTGTGTGTGACCCCAGTAGTGAATGGTATGCTGTAAGTGACCTCAGTAGTGAGAGGTATGCTGTGAGTGACCTCAGTAGTGAGAGGTATGCTGTGAGTGACCTCAGTAGTGAGAGGTATGCTGTGTGTGTGACCCCAGTAGTGAGAGGTATGCTGTGAGTGACCTCAGTAGTGAGAGGTATGCTGTGTGAGTGACCTCAGTAGTGAGAGGTATGCTGTGTGTGTGACCCCAGTAGTGAGAGGTATGCTGTGTGTGTGACCCCAGTAGTGAGAGGTATGCTGTGTGAGTGACCTCAGTAGTGAGAGGTATGCTGTGTGTGACCTCAGTAGTGAGAGGTATGCTGTGTGAGTGACCTCAGTAGTGAGAGGTATGCTGTGTGAGTGACCTCAGTAGTGAGAGGTATGCTGTGTGAGTGACCTCAGTAGTGAGAGGTATGCTGTGTGTGACCCCAGTAGTGAGAGGTATGCTGTGTGTGTGACCCCAGTAGTGAGAGGTATGCTGTGTGTGTGACCCCAGTAGTGAGAGGTATGCTGTGAGTGACCTCAGTAGTGAGAGGTATGCTGTGTGAGTGACCTCAGTAGTGAGAGGTATGCTGTGTGAGTGACCTCAGTAGTGAGAGGTATGCTGTGTGAGTGACCTCAGTAGTGAGAGGTATGCTGTGTGAGTGACCTTAGTAGTGAGAGGTATGCTGTGTGAGTGACCTCAGTAGTGAGAGGTATGCTGTGTGTGTGACCCCAGTAGTGAGAGGTATGCTGTGTGAGTGACCTCAGTAGTGAGAGGTATGCTGTGTGAGTGACCTCAGTAGTGAGAGGTATGCTGTGTGTGTGACCTCAGTAGTGAGAGGTATGCTGTGTGTGACCCCAGTAGTGAGAGGTATGCTGTGTGAGTGACCTCAGTAGTGAGAGGTATGCTGTGTGAGTGACCTCAGTAGTGAAAGGTATGCTGTGTGAGTGACCTCAGTAGTGAGAGGTATGCTGTGTGTGTGACCCCAGTAGTGAGAGGTATGCTGTGTGAGTGACCTCAGTAGTGAGAGGTATGCTGTGTGAGTGACCTCAGTAGTGAGAGGTATGCTGTGTGAGTGACCCCAGTAGTGAGAGGTATGCTGTGTGAGTGACCTCAGTAGTGAGAGGTATGCTGTGTGAGTGACCTCAGTAGTGAGAGGTATGCTGTGTGTGACCTCAGTAGTGAGAGGTATGCTGTGTGAGTGACTCCAGTAGTGAGAGGTATGCTGTGTGTGTGACCCCAGTAGTGAGAGGTATGCTGTGTGTGACCCCAGTAGTGAGAGGTATGCTGTGTGAGTGACCTCAGTAGTGAGAGGTATGCTGTGTGTGACCCCAGTAGTGAGAGGTATGCTGTGTGAGTGACCTCAGTAGTGAGAGGTATGCTGTGTGAGTGACCTCAGTAGTGAGAGGTATGCTGTGTGTGTGACCTCAGTAGTGAGAGGTATGCTGTGTGAGTGACCTCAGTAGTGAGAGGTATGCTGTGTGTGTGACCTCAGTAGTGAGAGGTATGCTGTGTGAGTGACCTCAGTAGTGAGAGGTATGCTGTGTGAGTGACTCCAGTAGTGAAAGGTATGCTGTGCGAGATCCGACAACTGGATTATGAGTCAGAGCCTCAGTTTCAGATTTGAATTTGGCGCCAATACCCGGATCTGTCTCGGATCGGCAACGTTCGGGTGGGCTCGGATTTCATAAATCCGAGTGCGCTCATCTCTAATATTAACATCGCTCGAGAAGCAACCTAGTATCAGTATTTCTGAGGAGTCTCTGGTTGGGGTGGGCCGAATTGATACCGGCTGCAACCCACCACTAACACAATCTCCCCTAGGTACATTTGGACTATCTACTATTTGTGTCTGTTAATGTTTATGTTGTGTTTAGGAACATGTGGCACCTCTATCAGTTTGTGGCTTAATGCTACCTTGCCAATAATACTCAGCTTGTGTAGGACATCATAGTGACTAATTTCAACACTAATTTTCAGATGTGTAAATCTGTTGTTAAAATCTAACCCTAAACATAAATATGGCTCTTTGATAATGTTCAAGCAACATATATGTAATTGACATTAGAGATGTTCACTGACCCCCGTTTTCTGGTTTTGGATTTGGATTAACTTTGTGTTTTGGTTTTGGAAAAACCACCTTTGTGTGTTTTGGTTTTGGCTTTGGATCTGTATTTTTTTGAAAAATAGCTAAAATCACATAATTTTGCTTGTTTTTTTCCTACATTATTTATTAACCTCAATAACACTAATTTCAAGTCATTTGCCGTCATTTATGACCACCTCACAGGTCACAATATTATTTTCATACACTTTCAAACAAATACTACAAAAGTTCTTGCCCATAATAAGAAAGCCATTGTCATGCCTAGGCATAAGACCAAAAAATCCACCTCTTATGTGTGGAATTAATTTTACCCAAATTCTGACAATGTCTAGCCATTTGTAGCATTGTAAAGCCACAGTCAGTAGAGGTAGGGACCTTAACCATCTAGGATCCTCATCCATGTTACGCCATTTGAAGAGAGTTCAGGTAAAGCTCTTGGGAAAATCAGAAACTTATGATAACAACAAGCAGTCTAGCCTCAGCTATCTCTCTTCTCTCATCCCAGCACCTGCATTCTACACCCCCAACACCTTCATTATCAATATCCTCACTACTGATTGCTGTTAGTCCTGCATCCAAGTTGCTAATGCGGGATGACTCCTCCCCTATTCAGAACTCATAAGAATCCTTGAGCATTAGGCCCACTGCTGCTGCTCCTGGGGCTGGATCTTCAACCCAGAAGCAGACCAAGAAGAAGACTACTAGTAGTTTTCAACAATTGACTGTTAAACAATCCTTAGCTAGTATGAAATTTGTCACCCAGTCACAAAGCGGATCACAGACACCAAGGCAACTATGCCAGTATTAGATCTGCGTCCAATATCCACTATTAATGCAGCTGGTGGTAGACAATTACTTAAGGTCTTGTGTTCCTGTTACCAAATTCCATCACAACACCATTTTACTAGAAAAGCTCTTCCTCACCTCTACCAGAAGATTCGTAAAAATTTAATTATTGGGCTATAAAATTCCATTCTTCCCAGTGTACACTTAACCACAGATATGTGGACAAGCGGAACCAGGCAAACTAAAGATTATATGACTGTGACAGTCCACTGGGTTGGTGATTCGCCTTCACCAGCAGGAACACCATTAGCATGTACCCAAGTACGTCACATTTTTCAGAGGCAGACTACTCTGTGTATCATCTGCTTCACTAAGAGGCACATTATTATTATTATTATCGTAGAATTGTAAGGCACCACAGTGCACCACAGCATCGTACAGTAGGGAAGACAAGAACATATATAAAACAAGACATACGTAAAACAAGAACAGAGAAGGCAGACAAATTGAATGGAGACATGAAATCCAAGGGTATGGAGTACCCTGCTCATTAGAGAGCTTACATTCTAAAGGGAAGAGGGCAAAGCTGAAACAAGAGGAGCGAGTGTGGCTCAGAGTGGAGATTGGGATAGTGTATTAGTGTGAATAGTGTTATCGAGGATAAGGTCACCTCTAAAAAAGAGATGGGTTTTCAAAGAGGATCTAAAGATTTGAAGGATGTGGGAAAGTCTGATTGAGCATGGTAGGGAATTCCATAAGTGGGGAGCAGCATGGGAGAAGTCTTAAAGGCGGGAGTGAGAGGTGGTTATCAGAGACGAGACAAGGCGCAGGTCAGAGGTAATACCGCTGACAACCTGTTTGAAACACTAAGGGATGTCATTGCAACATGGCTTATCCTGCTTGGACTCTCCTGAGGATATGATTTCTGTTAACGCCACCAATATTGTTAGAGCATGATTTGCTCACACAATCAACTTGGTGGTACAGAACTTTTAAAAAATGACAATGACATGCAGGCGATGCTGTCTGTGTCCCGAAATATTTAGGGTCATTTTCGGGATTCTGCATCAGCATGTAGGAGAATGCAGCAGCTGCAAGAAGAATAGAATGTGAAGGGGAATGCACTTTAGTCCAGCGAAGTAGACACCTGTGAAGAGAGTGCAGACACTGTTAGCTTGAGTGAACTGATTCCCCTAATTAGACTTTTTGAGAAGCAGCTAGAGAACTTGGAGGAAATGAAACAAAGCAAATCTGCTAACTATATTGGAATTGTAGATTAAGTACTTAATTCTCTTCACCGGGATCCAAGAGTTATCAACATTTTGAAATTGGATCTGACAAGGGAGGAACAGGGAGCTGACCATGTGTCCCTTTTATTCCCCGCCCTGGGTTCCCTTCTCCAGAGGATAGGAACAAAGGATAGGGGGGATTGTGTTAGGCTATGAATAGTCTGAAGATGAAGAAATAGGCTCTGTTTCAGAGGTGACAGGTCCTCTACAAACAAAGAAGTTGAAAGAAAAAGTCCCCTATCTGTCCAGCTGGTATTGCTGTAAAAAGATTTTGAGGGTTGTTTTTATATAAGGGTTGTTGAATAAAGAACAAGCTTAATTTGCCCATAATAGTGTGAGAATACAGCTCTCATATATCTCTATCATATTGGCATTATATGTATTTATATGAGGAGTACATAAGGCCTTGGAAAGGAAAGTTTTTTTCCTGTACTATCATCATCATCATCAATTATTTATAAAGTGCCAGCAAATTCCGTAGCGCTTTACAATTGGGGACAAACAATAACAAACAATACTGGGTAATACATACAAAGAGGTGAGAGGGCCCTGCTCACAAGCTTACAATCTATGGGACAATGGGAGCCAGATACATGAGGTTAAATCTACATTCTGTGCATTGGTCCAGCCAGGTTGTAAAGGATAAAAAAGGGATTTGTATGCTATATGATCCAGTCACAGAGCAATGTTGGTCTGGGGTCAGAGGGTTGTTATCGTGTGTATTGTGTAACCGGTGATAATAGGGTAGTCTAGACAGGTTAAGATGGTGGTTGAGGAATATTATAAGCTTGCATGAAGAGGAGGGTTCTCAGAGAATGCTTGAAAGTTTGTAGACCGGAGGATAGTCTTATTGTGCGAGGGAGGGAATTCCATAGAGTGAGCAGCCCGAAAAAAGTCCTGTATGGGAGGATGTAATGAAAGTGGATGAAAGACATAGATCTTGTGCAGAACGGAGTTGTTGAGTTCGGAACTATTTTGAGACAAGTCAGGAGATATATGTCGGTGCAGTCTTGTTGACAGCCTTATACGTTAGTAGAAGAATTTTATATTGGATTCGGTAAAAAACAGGCAACCAATGAAGAGACTGACAGAGTGGCTCAGCAGAGGAATAACAATTTTGAAGGAAAATCAGTCTGGCCGTTGAGTGTAAAATTGATCGTAGGGCTTTGAGTCTGTATAGGGGAAGACCAGTAAGAAGGGAATTGCAATAGTCAATGCGGGAGATGATCAGTGCATGAATTAACATTTTTGCTGTGTCTTGTGTAAGATATGTGCGCATTTTGGAAATGTTTTTTAGATGTGTGTAACATGATTTAGATTTAGAATCGATGTGGGGAATAAAGGATAGTTCTGAGTCAAGGATCACACCTAGGCAGCGAACTTGTGGGTGGGGGGTGTTTATGGTCATGTTGTCAACAGAAATAGAAATGTCAGGTATGCTTTTGTTGGTGGGGGGGGAAATTATTAACTCTGTTTTTGAAAGATTGAGTTTGAGTTGGCGATAGGACATCCATGATGAAATGGCAGACAGGCAACCAGTAACGTGAGACAACACAGATGGAGAGAGATCAGGAAAGGATAGATAGATTTTGGTGTCATCCTGTTAGGAACTCCCAAGCCAGTACAGTGAAACTCGGGGACAGTTTAGAGCACACAGATATTCATACAAGACTATTAACAAAGCTCTAAGCATTGTTTAATAACTGATACATGTAGGGAAATTCAGCTTTCACTTTTAAGAGTGGATGCAACTGTAACAAGGAAACTCAGAGTTGTACCTTATTCTCCCTTATTGTCCGAGTAGTCCAGGATGATTGGGAATGTCCTATTGTAAATGACCAGAGGGAACAGTCAGTTGTGCGTTAACCTGTTTCCTGACCAGTGTGAGCATTTTATATTGGTGCTGTGATGTCACTATGCATACAATGTATTTAAAAACAGAAATTCAAATGAGAGAGACTTGCTTAATCATTTCTTCATGATCAGGAAGTTGCAGTAGAGCACTGCTGCAGTTATTAAAGCGCACCATCTCTTCAGCTCTGCTAGATCCAGGATAATGCCATCTGATAAATTCTATATAGAAAACTGTAAACATGAATTTGCCACAACTATGCTTTAAACAACACCTTAGTGCATCTTTGAATATTTTCTGTAACTTCCAGTATATTTATTTAAATCACACTTGTATGTAATCTGGTTAATGTTGCTTACATTGAATGGCTCCATAGAAGTAACAAAAATACACCTGCATATTTTAAATGCTTTTTGAAAAGAAGACAAAATATCAAGAAACGGAACAGTATATCTGGATGAAGGAACATTTTGCAGTTTTTAAAATATTTTATATAGGTTATGTTGCCTTATATTTTGCTGGTTTTGTGAACATCTGGATTAGTTGGTGGAGAGCGGAGTGCAGTGATTTACTTATCTGTATGCAGGCCTAGACTTGCACTCAATATTCTAAATATTTAACTGAATTTCCTGTTGGCTAGTATAATACGCCTTCCCTGTAGTTCTCCCTTTTTCTTTATGAAATGCACTTAAAAGATAAAGGCCTATCCTCGGTCTAAGTAGAAAGGTTTTGCTTTAATGGTTGCAGGACTGCAGTATGATGCTTATGTACTAGCAGCAAATGATGATGACAAGTTGTAAAAGCAAAGTAATACCAAAATACATAATTATTCTCAGCAATCTGCTTGAAGTTAGCAGCCTAATGGCCGAACGTTGACCTCCAAGGTTTCTTTATTGACCCCCAACCTTATTGAAAACATACATAACAATTATATGTTTTTTAATAAGGCTGTGTCTGAGAGATTGTAGTTTGCATGTGGATTTGGTGGGCAACAATATCGTGGATTGCACTGTCTGGGACATTATTGCATACTTGAGATTTTGGACCACACTCCAAGATGTGATGATTATTACTTCCATATTTTGGAAAAAGTTTAGACATCACTGTATCAACCAGCATATATGATGTGGGTTGGGTGAATTGTTAATTATGCATCATTTGTAAATCGGCAAGTGATCTTGGCAGAAAATAATCCTTAATCTTGAACACCGTGGTCTGATTGTAAGATGATTATGTTGCAGGATAAGTGCCAAGGATTTGTTATTTGTATTACAATTGCCAATTGGTACGTAAAGGAAGATACAAAATTAAAAAAAATCCAGCTATTGTTGGGGTGGTGGGTTTAGTTAGGTCAAGCCAAAAGATGTTATATTTGTAAGCAAGGAATTGTTCTTTACAATGTATCTCTGAGAGACAAAGGTTGTAACAAGGGTGGGCTGCTTCCGGTATCAATCCGGCCCACCCCTTGCACCATCTGTTCATCAATACAAGCCAATGCCGTGGTTTCCTGGGGACTGAGGACTAATTCGGCAGGGGGACCACCACCTATCGTCTGAGCATGCCTGTAGTGGTCTGTCAACTTGTCCTTTAGGCGACACTCAAAGTCTTCCCACCTATGTGAAATGTTCAAAGATAGGAATATTACAGTATTCAGTGCTTTCGCGCTTTTTCGGAATTGAAAAGGCAAAAAGTCATTGTTACGTCGTCTGATCTCGGATATCGTGAGTTTTAGATTCTATAAGTACCGCCTTCCACGGCGATCCAGCTCCATTTCACAAAGGAGCACAGAAGGGGTAGCACAGTCTGTAGAGCAGTTGGGCAGCAATATAGGTATAATAGAAAGAGGAGGGGGTGGCAGTGTTCTTCAAAGTCTACAGTGACATTCAGGAGAGCTCCATTGCTCCATTGCTAATTGTCATTGCTGAAATAGAATTAATAGGGCAGGCTTGGTCTTCTAAATCTGCAGTCCCATTATATACAGTGTTATATAGGTAACACACAAAGAGGAGAGCTCCATTGCTCCATTGCTAATTGTCATTGCTGAAATACAAATACTAGGGCTGGCAGGCTTTTCTTCTGACTTTGCAGTCAAATTGAACGGTGTTATATAGGTAACACACAAAGAGGAGAGCTCCATTGCTCCATTGCTAATTGTCATTGCTGAAATACAAATACTAGGGCTGGCAGGCTTTTCTTCTGATTTTGCAGTCAAATTGTACGGTGTTATATAGGTTACACACAAAGAGGAGAGCTCCATTGCTGAAATAAAATTATAGGGCTGGCTGGCTTGGTCTAAATCTGCAGTTACATTTTACTGTACCATAGCTTACTCAGAAATAGGAGAGGAGGCAGGGTTCAATGCTAAAACATAAATTGTAATAATAGGGCAGTGTTCTTTAAAGTCTCCCATTGACATTCTACTGTGCCATAGCTCATACAGAAACAGGAGGGGTGACATTGTTGTTGTCACTCTCCAGTCTCAGTCATGATGATACTAATCCCTCTACCTCATGTTCTAAAGTCTATGTTAAAGTGCATAGTGGTTTTAAGTCAGGGAAACAAAAATGTAAATAAAAAGCTTGTACCGTTTTAAAGAAAAAACACCTCTCTAATAAAGGTGAAAGTTTACTGTAGAAAAATATAAAATTGCCAACATGCCATTATACCTAAAATATTACCAAGCATACCAGCATCAGGTAGCTCCCTCCACTTAGCTAGATTTCAACACCTGCAATCTACACTGTCATCATATTCACCCTCATCATTGTGTACATCTTCCTCAAACAATACTAATTCATCCCCGCTGGAATCCACCATCACAGAAGTCTGTATACTTTGATGTAATTGCCGATAATGGCCTTCCTCATGGAATTTGTAGTTCATTTTATGGCAGAGCTGTCAAGATTTTTGGGCAACTCTTTTAGACCAGCCCAAATGTCAAAATGTTGTGCTGTTTCATCTGCATCACCACTGGGTCTCTTGGGAAAGCTTATTTTTTTCCTAGAAGCAATTGACAGAGAAACTGAAGGAGACGTTTGTGTCATGTACCACTTGAGCTGTCAGCCTGCTGACCAGGAGCTCATTGCATCTCTTGTGATCTGGAAAATAAAGAAATAGCTCTTAAACCTAGGATCAAGAACAGTTGGCAAAATGTAGTGATCCGATTTCAAGATGGTGATAACTCTTGGATCTTGGCAAAGCAAATTAATTACTTAATCTACAAATACAATATAGTAAGCGGATTGATGTCGGATACTGGACTAAGGAATCCTTAATCTGCTCGGTAAGTCCTAAGCGAAATTGCCTTCGCAATGCTGGGTCATTCCAGGCGCAATCAGTGGACCATCGCCGAAATTCCGCACAATACTCTTCCGCTGAGCGACGTCCTTGCCTTAGCATACGGAGATGAGCCTCAGCTGAGGCTACCCTGTCCGGGTCATCGTACAATAACCCCAGAGCTTGAAAAAAGGCATCCACAGACTGTAAGGCTGGACTTGTGGAAGGCAAGGAGAAGGCCCAAGACTGAGGGTCGCCCTGGAGTAATGAGATGATGATCCCTACCCTCTGTTGTTTGGAACCAGAGGAACGTGGTTTCAGACGAAAGTACAACTTGCAGCTCTCTTTGAAATTACGGAAGGCTGGCCTGCTTCCAGAGAATCGGTCAGGCAAAATCATCTTAGGCTCCGGTGTGTCACCAGCGGGAACTTGCTGGAGCTGCTGGTCTCTGGAAGCCCCTTCTTGGAATGCCAGGCGCTGGGATAAACTCTGCACCACTTGGGAAACCGCCTGTATCTGGTTGGCCAGAATCTGGGCTGGGGACAGATTCGACTCCTCTCCGTCCATGGCCGTATGATACCAATCTTCCTTAGCCGGTTATAATGTTAGGAACTCCCAAGTCAGTACAGTGAAACTCGGGAACTACTCTGAAGGCCAGGTGTTCGCTGGAGCCCCTAGTGGTGGGGACGGACTGGGCTGCGGGCCGACCGAGGGTCGAGTAACGTATACTGACTTAAAGGAGTTCCCAGAAGTGGAGTGATTGGTGGACTGTAGTATAAGAAGAATCCTAGGTCAAAAGGTCACAGGCACAGATGCAATATCCAAGGGCAAGTGAAGGGTCAAACTCACAGGCAGAGAAGCAAAATCCGAATCCCAGGCAAAAGGTCAAGGTCAGAAGAGAAGGGTCACAGGTCCAATAACAAGCAGGGGTCAAAACACGGGTAGTCAAATCCAAGGTAGCAGGAACCAAAATAGATAGCACAAGCAGGCAGCAGGACTGAGGACAGAACGCTATAACCGGCAATGAGGCAGCAGGCCTCATTGCCCTAAATACTGAAGCAGACCAATTAGAGCCTAGCTCTCTAATTAACCACAAGCTGTTCCAATTAGCCTTCAGGCTTGCCCCGCTGTTGCGCACGCGCCTGGCTGCTCTGTAATGCCGGGACGCGGCGCTGGATAAGAGAGCTTCTTACCGTTGCCATGGCAACGTCTGACGAGCCCCCGGAAGTGACGTCCCGGTCGCCATAGCGACGGCCGGGACGGAGACAGGGGAGTCGCGGCGGCTGGTCACCGCCGCGGCTCGTAACAATGACACTGTCATTCTCCTAGACTTGGATAATAAGCTCTTCTGAAAGAGCAACAGTGAAGCACGTTCATGTCAGAGTCAAAAGTCAATAGAGTTTATTACCGCCATCAACAGTATAGAAGCTGGAGCTGGCAATAATATTTTTGCTATTTAATATAATTGTTAAATTCCAGTTGTAATTTCTCCATGTAAAAGTAAACTGTCTTTATCCATTTGTTGGTGTTTTAAAGTGCAATAATAAATGTGTTTGTCTTCTATATTTTTTACCCTTCATCATCATCATCATCATCATTTATTTATATAGCGCCACTAATTCCGCAGCGCTGTACAGAGAACCCATTCACATCAGTCCCTGCCCCATTTGAGCTTACAGTCTAAATTCCCTAATATAGACACACACTCACACACAGACAGACACTAGGGTCAATTTTTGATAGCAGCCAATTAACCTACCAATATGTTTTTGGAGTGTGGGAGGAAACCGGAGCACCCGGAGGAAACCCACGCAAACACAGGGAGAACATACAAACTCCACACAGATAAGGCCATGGTCGGGAATTGAACTCATGACCCCAGCACTGTGAGGCAGAAGTGCTAACCACTAGGCCACTGTGCTGCCCTACCCTTCACTGATTCTTTACCGTGTGGGTATTTTGAAATGGTATAGAAGCATATTTTGAACTAATTTCATATGCTTGTAAATACATTCATCAGAAAGATAGTTTAAGTATTTCACATTGGTGCTGAGATATTTTTGTACTCATAATATATGTTTTGTTTGGGTGTCACTATCAGCCAGTAACCTGTTGTCACTGGCTGCTCTTTGTGGTGTTGCTTGACTACCAGCCACTCACCAACTGTGAAGGTGTCACCAGTTGTTTGACTGCCACATTGGCACCTGTAACTCGTTATGCTTCAGCACTTCTTTGCTTGTTACTCTGATGAATTTCTCCTAACTGCTTTTATGGATCAGGACTGCTGCTATCTGGCAGAGCGCTGAGGCTGGATGCTATGATCCGGTGGTTGTCATTTTCTCAGCTCTCAAATTCCTGACACACCTTACAGCTACTTTAGAATAGTGAAGACTATAAGAGTGACAAGCACAAAATGTAGAATTACCATGTAACAGGCAGCCAATGTTTCCCCCACATTGAATAACTGGCACATGTAAAATGCGACTTTTACAAATCTCTCCAGGAACATATTACATCACTTCTAGTAGCCACAGTGAAAATTACGGTTTTAAAGCAGAAATGACCGGACCCACCATCTGGATTACATTATACATGCGGCAGGTCCAGACATTGCCGCTTTAAAACCGGCATTTTCATTCTGGCAATTACAAGTGATGTCATTTGTTTCTGGAGAGATTTGTGAAAGTCGCATGTTACATGTGTACTGCCGGCAGACATGATGGCCTGCACGCGTGCACTAATATCAGGGATTGATAAAGCTCTGCTCACAGTGACATCACAGAGACAAGGGAGAGAGGGAAAAGTGACAGGTGAGAGGAATGACTTTAAACTGGCAGTTGAAGAGTTGAAGCTGGTTCCTGTCTGCGATGAAACCTGTGAGCCGGTCAGAGAAGAACCCTGTGATGTCAGCAGAAAAGCCCTGTGAGTCTCTGGAAAAAAATCAGCCCAGGAGGAAAAAGCCGGGAGGGACAGAAGAGTATCAGCTCTGATAGGATGGAGAGCCCGGTCAGACTTATCAACTAAAGAGTATCAGCTCTGATAGGATGGAGAGCCCGGTCAGACTTATCAACTAAAGAGTATCAGCTCTGATAGGATGGAGAGCCCGGTCAGACTTATCAACTAAAGAGTATCAGCTCTGATAGGATGGAGAGCCCGGTCAGACTTATCAACTAAAGAGTATCAGCTCTGATAGGATGGAGAGCCCGGTCAGACTTATCAACTAAAGAGTATCAGCTCTGATAGGATGGAGAGCCCGGTCAGACTTATCAACTAAAGAGTATCAGCTCTGATAGGATGGAGAGCCCGGTCAGACTTATCAACTAAAGAGTATCAGCTCTGATAGGAGGGAGAGCCCGGTCAGACTTATCAACTAAAGAGTATCAGCTCTGATAGGATGGAGAGCCCGGTCAGAATTATCAACTAAAGAGTATCAGCTCTGATAGGATGGAGAGCCCGGTCAGACTTATCAACTAAAGAGTATCAGCTCTGATAGGATGGAGAGCCCGGTCAGACTTATCAACTAAAGAGTATCAGCTCTGATAGGATGGAGAGCCCGGTCAGACTTATCAACTAAAGAGTATCAGCTCTGATAGGATGGAGAGCCCGGTCAGACTTATCAACTAAAGAGTATCAGCTCTGATAGGATGGAGAGCCCGGTCAGACTTATCAACTAAAGAGTATCAGCTCTGATAGGAGGGAGAGCCCGGTCAGAATTATCAACTAAAGAGTATCAGCTCTGATAGGATGGAGAGCCCGGTCAGACTTATCAACTAAAGAGTATCAGCTCTGATAGGAGGGAGAGCCCGGTCAGACTTATCAACTAAAGAGTATCAGCTCTGATAGGATGGAGAGCCCGGTCAGACTTATCAACTAAAGAGTATCAGCTCTGATAGGATGGAGAGCCCGGTCAGACTTATCAACTAAAGAGTATCAGCTCTGATAGGATGGAGAGCCCGGTCAGACTTATCAACTAAAGAGTATCAGCTCTGATAGGATGGAGAGCCCGGTCAGACTTATCAACTAAAGAGTATCAGCTCTGATAGGATGGAGAGCCCGGTCAGACTTATCAACTAAAGAGTATCAGCTCTGATAGGATGGAGAGCCCGGTCAGACTTATCAACTAAAGAGTATCAGCTCTGATAGGATGGAGAGCCCGGTCAGACTTATCAACTAAAGAGTATCAGCTCTGATAGGATGGAGAGCCCGGTCAGACTTATCAACTAAAGAGTATCAGCTCTGATAGGATGGAGAGCCCGGTCAGACTTATCAACTAAAGAGTATCAGCTCTGATAGGATGGAGAGCCCGGTCAGACTTATCAACTAAAGAGTATCAGCTCTGATAGGATGGAGAGCCCGGTCAGACTTATCAACTAAAGAGTATCAGCTCTGATAGGAGGGAGAGCCCGGTCAGACTTATCAACTAAAGAGTATCAGCTCTGATAGGAGGGAGAGCCCGGTCAGACTTATCAACTAAAGAGTATCAGCTCTGATAGGATGGAGAGCCCGGTCAGACTTATCAACTAAAGAGTATCAGCTCTGATAGGAGGGAGAGCCCAGACTTAGAACAAAGTGGTGACAAGAAACACCTGAAAGAAATTGGCTAGTGAGGCACTCCTGTCCCTTCTCTATAAATAAAAGAAACTTTATTGGCATAATATTAAAAATTACATACAGGTATCGAAAGAGCGGCGAAATATCAAAAAAAGGGAATATGTGATAAAGTATAGAAATAAGTGAAATAAAAGAACCCTTCTGAGAAGCCGGTAAATTAGTGAGTATCTTTGGTAGACAGAGAAGAGTCTTTAATATCCACTCTTATTCTGTATCACAAGAGGTTCATATATACTCGAATGTGATGTGTTAATCATAGGTTCACATCATACATTAGCTGCGCCAAGTATATAAGTGCATAAACCATACAACTTCAGGGAAGTTTGCCGGATATTGGCCTAGGGGTCAAATAGCAAGCATTTAATTAACATAAAATAATGTATATAACCACTTTAATTGTGTCAGATACGAGTGTATAGGTTCACTAGACCCATTGGATGTCCAACCAATTAGGTAGATATGTAAGATACTCTAGACAGGTATGCCTGTTCAAATAATATTGGTAAATGAGATCCCTCTCAGCATAATTATATTATAGAATTATCAAGTAAATAGGTAGAGGGTCCTAAATCTACCTATTTACTTGATAATTCTATAATATAATTATGCTGAGAGGGATCTCATTTACCAATATTATTTGAACAGGCATACCTGTCTAGAGTATCTTACATATCTACCTAATTGGTTGGACATCCAATGGGTCTAGTGAACCTATACACTCGTATCTGACACAATTAAAGTGGTTATATACATTATTTTATGTTAATTAAATGCTTGCTATTTGACCCCTAGGCCAATATCCGGCAAAACTCCCTGAAGTTGTATGGTTTATGCACTTATATACTTGGCGCAGCCAATATTTGATGTGAACCTATGATTACCACATCACATTCGAGTATATATGAACCTATTGTGATACAGAATAAGAGTAGATATTAAAGACTCTTCTCTGTCTACCACAGATACTCACTAATTTACCGGCTTCTCCGAAGGGTTCTTTTATTTTACTTATTTCTATACTTTATCACATATTCCCTTTTTTTAATATTTCGCTGCTCTTTCGATACCTGTATGTAATTTTTAATATTATGCCAATAAAGTTTATTTTATTTATAGAGAAGGGACAGGAGTGCCTCAATAGCCAATTTCTTTCAGGTGTTTCTTGTCACCACTTTGTTCTAAGTTATACTGCTTAGTTGGCGAGAGCACCCCCTCATAACAAACCTCTTTATATTTTCGGGGTGGATTATATGAGGATGTCCCGGCCTTAGAGCGGAATGAACTTCTCTCTCTCTCCAGGAGGGAGAGCCCACTCAGACTTTTCAACTCAACCCTGTCTGCCAGAATAAAGACAAACTAGAGATTGAGCTTCTTGAAAGAGTGATGGATACTACAGAGTGTCACCATTAAAAGAGATTTAGATTTGTAAAGCTAAGGAAAACTGACACTAGCGACTTTATTCTGGAGCCTTTTCTACCATAGTCTACTGTTTCTGGGATAGAGTAGTGGAGAGACATTTGACATTAATTTCTTCATAAGACCTCTTAATTGCATTTTATTGCTAAATATGCATATATTGATGTATAACATGTTAAGTCAGTGGATATTTGTTGAATTTAGGATGTGCTATTGCTAGACATTATTACAGTTAGAGAATAATTGCAAGTAAGCATTTAAGGTAGAGGTTACTCTTGGCTAGGGAAAGAGAGGTTAAGGTATTGCATTGATGTGAATGAGTTCTCTGTAGAGCACTGCGGAATTAGTGGCGCTATATAAATAAACGATGATGATGATTCTTGTACATTTACCATATTTCACCTGTTTGAAAGGGATTCTTTGAAAATACAGTTTTTATAAGATATATTCTATTTTGGTATATATAAGGTCTAATCAGACATGAAAATCCTTTGAGAACACGGGCCCAATCATTAAAAGTGCTGGCAGGACTTTCAAAGACCAATTTGCCTATTGCTGTCTCTTACTGTGTGTGCCTATGGTTTTGTTAGTAGGGGCGGAGGGTTCCTCGGTCTCCCTCTGGCGTTGCCACCCAACAAAGAGCCTACTGCACTCAGACCAAGGTGGAGGCTCTGCGCTAACTGAGAATAGAAGTAAAGGAAACACCACAGGTCACAATACACTTTACATAGACACCCAGCTGATCTACTGGAATGGGGGTGCTACACATGTGCGGGTCATTCAGTGTGGGGGAAATAGGGGCTGTCTGTTATCTGTTAGAAGACAAGTCTACATTTTGTGCTTGTCGCTCATATAGTCTTCGCTATTATAGCATCGCTGTAAGGTGTGTCGGGATTTTAAGAGCTGAGAAAATCAACCACACCTTTATGCTCAATGCAGGAAAGCAGTAAAATAATTACAATGTTAACTATGCTGCTCTCAAGAACAATGCAAAAATTTAGTGCTGATGAAGTTTATTGCTCCATAACTTTTACAGAAGCTTTAATAAACCACTTAAAGTTAGTGATGTTAGACAACATCATAAAATGTAAAGAACTTGTACAGAAGTATACAATCTAGGAAAATTACTTGTTCATGTACATCCACCTAGATTATTAACCTTGAAGAACTAAACAACATTGCTGTATGCTATACTGAATATAATACATAGCTGGTCTGCTGTCACTGTAAGATGTCAAATGAAAAATAACAAAACAGAACAATAAATATTTCAAAATTGCTTTAAAATTCTCTTCCTCAGTAAAATGTCAGAATGGAGGTTTCTATGATCAAAATAAATGCATATGTCCAGAATTGTTCTACGGGTCCCTGTGTGAGTCCATCATAGACAGATCTCCACCAGGTAAGCTTCTAAATTATTGGCTAAACTTGACTATGCACAGGTCTCGTCCAACAGTAAGTCATAAATGTGAGGATTAAGTGATTTAGAGAAAATAATCAAACATTTTATGAGGAACCTATCTATTAAGTGTTGGATAACTGGAAGATTAAGGAACAGAAAGTTTGATTGCATGATAAATACTCCAGACTAGAGGGAAGGGTATTTTCTTGATATAGTATATGAGTTTCTTGATAATGTGAGCATTGACCCCTATTTCTGGAGGTAGACATGACTACACCTACAGTAGATGAATTGTCAAGAGAAGAAAATGGGTCAGGAATGCTTGGTCCTGATATGTAATATATTTGAGGGTGTGTGACAGGATTTTTGAGTAGCTAAGAGAGGTATCCCATTGCTTTTCTTCTGGTATAGAATGTAGAGCATGGATTAGTCAAATGAAACAGAAAGTAAAAAAGTAGTAGGCTTAAGGCTGTCTACATGGATTTGAGGGACATGAAGATATTTCAGAAGATTGTGCATTTGTACAATATGAAATGTGTATAACTTATTGGACTGAATATTAAAATGTTGATGATGGAATTGCTAGAAATTAATGACTTTGGTTGGTGGCACAATCATAGCAATATGTAATAAGGCCAAAAGTAACTGTAAGGAAGAGAACAAACAGGGTAATTTAAAGACAATATTTAAAGTTTTGGAATAGTCTTTGTTGTAGCAACTGCAAAGACAGAGTTGATGGAGAAATGCAGAGGTAACTAAGAACAAGAACTTTGTCAATTATCTGGAAAAGAGGGTCCTTTAAATAAAGTTGAGGAAGAGTCTCAGAATTGAAATAGATGTAAAAGAAGGTATAGTTATCACAGATAGCAAGGTTTTGGAGATGGCTTGCTCTGGGTGAATAAGAACTGAGGAACGTAAGACTCCTCAGTCAGATGTTTAGCTAGAATGAAGAAACATGGAATCATTGAGTAAAATACAATGGAGAGTACTGGCAGATGAAGTCCAACTAGGAAACAGTGCTTCAACTAACATTATTAAATGGTTTAATATCAGAAATGCAAAATAACAAGCGTACGGAAAGAGGCAACATGTATATGGTATAAGATAAAGAGAATATGAATCAAATGCAAAAAGATATGATGATAAATAAATAAAGTGGTTTACAAGACAGGAGCAGTTGCATTCAGGATTGGTGTAAGGTGTTTCTCAAGAAGATTCCCAATGAGGAACTGGAGTGATTGTAGTAGCATGCTAGACTGATCAGTGTTGACTAGATTAAATAAAAGAGACTCTTAGTGGCTGCACAATGTGGGAAGTAAAGTAGATAGAAGAAATAGATAGTAATTAAAGACAACTTGGCAAAGATGAGATTTTTATTAAAAAGTGTGTAGTAACTGACTATCATGTTAAATCAGACAAAGAATGGGCTTAAGACTGATCTGCTTGAATTGAATTCTAGCGCTGTCCAGATTGTAATTAGCACAAGGAATGCACAAAGGCCTGCACCTGTGGTGTAGACTAAAGGAATCTGAGTTGTCTTATGCAAGATTAGTAAGAGGTGTGGCTAAAACAAGTATGAATTAATTAATACATGAAATGAGGATGAACATGAGGAATAATAAATTTTACAATTAAATTAAATTAAAAGAAAAAATAATCAGAAAGGTCATATGTTGAAATATAGAGCAATATTGAAAGCCTGAAAGTTCAAAAATGAAAGATAGGGCAGGGATATCAAATTAAATAGAGGAGGTTGGAATCAAATGAAGGCTAGACAATGGAATAATGAAATAAATTAAAGAAAAAGAGCCTGCCAAAAATAGTCAGAGTTCTTTATTTTGCGAGGAAAATCAAAGATAGAAAATTGATTTTTGATGGCTGATTTCACTTCTGCAGACATTATGTATCGTGGCACAAAACTCATTTGCTTTAATTGAAAATTAAAACAGATAGCCAGGGCAGTAGGTGTGATTAGAAAGCTGGGGAAATGGCACACAAGAAACAGTAAACAGAATGACAGTGGATGAATTGATACTGATAACTTATATATCAGGATGAACCCATATCTTAGGAAATTAACTGTTTATACTGATCCAAAGACATGAATAAGGAGGGGCAGACAGGGGATATTTAAAGCCTGTCCCATTCTACCATTGCAGGCTAATTAGGTTTCTTGCAGGAACAATCAAATTTTGGAACACAGTTCACATATCTGTCTGTCAGTATTCAGAAATGGGCAAGAGCTGTGTTTCATCCTACCTATAAACAGGCTGGTTCAGTGTGTTCAGAACTCATTAGAGTAGGAAAGGGTATTCTCTTTCAGCACTTTTCTCTTTCATACTGTGAATACCCAATGTAATACTGCATGTAAAACTGTTCTCAAATTTGCATATTTCTACAATGCAGTTGACTTTTGCATACAGTAATGTAGAAATTTAGGTGTAAGAAATGCAGTCACTAATCTTGAACAAAGACGCAAAAGGTTCATGCATCTGAGTACAGTATATGCTGGTACTGAGATAAATCAATCCAGCTGATGTAGATTGAAGACTTGTCTCTGTTTTACTTGATAGCTGTCTGATAAATACAATGAGTGTCATTTTTACCTATAGTCAAGGCAATTAACACCTCCGTGGAAGTGCAGCTAAAATTCAATAAGGAATATTCAGAGAGTCTGAATGACACCAAAACTCCGGAATATAAGGAATTTGAATTGGAGTTTAAAACAGAGGTGAGAAATCAGATCTTATTCTCATGCCACATGCTTTTTATATAATAATTCACTATCCATAATATCTGCCCTCTGCTCCTTTCTTTCTCTGTACAGATGAGCGCAGTATATTCTAATGTCCCTGGCTTCAAGAGTGTGAAAATATTATCTATCAGGTGAGTGTCTGGGCAATGTTCACTGGAGGACAACAAGAGCTTCAGGGATAGTTCTGCCATTAAGACGTAGCCTAATAATATAAGCTTTGCCAGATGGTAGTCTTTACTCTATTCTTCTCTCCGGTCACTGTGAGAATATGGTGAAGTCAAGTGGACATATTTTACATATAGCTCTATAGTTGCAATCACTAGTGAACCTGACATTCTATTATCACATCTAAAATCAAAGCAATATACAATTCCCATAACACCACTGTTGACAACAGAAGACACAAAGCTGTATAAAAAGTTGTAAAAGTTATGTAAAGTTTCATTCACTTCTTTTTAAAAGTGTAAAATTAATACATTTATCACCCATTAAACATGAAATATGTTTTTTCTGTTGCTGAAGTGTGTATTAACTATGAGATCCTTAAATGGATCAATATTCAGAGGAAGTTGAACATACTAGAGGACAACACACCTCGCTTCATTGGCATTAATAGGTACTTTTAGAGTAAGTAATTTAACAGTGCCCTTTTGGCTTCTGATCCTGATACTTTACTGGTGCACACGATTAGGTTCTCAATCCTAAAATATTTTTTTGGGGTGAAATATTCTTTATGTTTAATTCATGCATAAGGATCTGTAATTTGAACTCCATCCTGAAAATGAACGTTTGTAACAATTTTTGTCACCAAATTACTTCTCAGTTACATTTACTATGATTCTGTAAATATTGCTAAGATTTGTTGTTTTTAATGCAAATTTCCTCCAACTAACAAAGTTGGCAAATTTATGTTTGACACAAAATGCCCATTATAACTTTCAAAGTTATTCAAAAAAATTCAAGAAAGAATGTTTGATATTAGCAACAATTTGAAATATTTCAAAGGTCTTTCTTCAGCACAAGTGGAAAATCCAGTACCTAATTCAATATTTTTGTGTTATCTGTATTAGGTCATTAAAGTACCCTTTTCTGATAGATTTAATTAATATTATTGAATTTTTTGTGCACTGAACTATCTGACCAGTTTATGAACAAAAACAAGGAGGCTGTGTGGGCAGCATGGTGGCTTAGTGGTTAGCACTTCTGGATCGCTGCACTGGGTTCATGACTTTGATTCCCGACCAAGGTCTTAACTGTGTGGAGTTTGTATGTTCTCCCCGAGTTTGCGTGGGTTTCCTCCGGGTGTTCCGGTTTCCTCCCATACTCCAAAAACATAGTGGTAAGTTAATTGGCTGCTATTAAATTGCCGTTAGTCTCTCTCGGTCTGTGTGTAATTTAGGGGATTTAGATTGTAAGCTCCAATGGGGCAGGGACTGATGTGAATGAGTTCTCTGTGCAGTGCTGCGAAATTAGTTGCGCTATATAAATAAAGAGATGATGATGATGATGATAAAGATGAAGCTAATCGTTATTATCAGCTTTACCAGCCCCCTTTCCCTTAAAGTCGCCAATATTTAGCAGTCCCCAGATCTTATGCACATAACTGCAGCTGCTCATTAATACCAACACTCCAATAGCAACAATCGAACAACAGGGACAGACAAACTCAAACTCAAAATAAAAAACATGCTAAACTAAAAAAAAGAAAAAGAAAACAGGAATGCAACAGAGGTACCTAGTAAGCACATAGGGCCTGATTCATCTTCGGACCTAAGTCACTTTACAAGCCATATCTTCCATGAAATAGCCCTGCACATGCTCAGAAATGGACCTTACACCAATCAACGCAAGTGCACGCAATTCATATCTGAATGCAAATGACACTTACTACTGCCTATGGCTTGAAGGGTGGAGTTGGAGAGCGAAAGTGTGGGTGAACATAAACACTATTCAGTAAGAGCGTGCCAACGAAGATGTGGCCGATTCAGGTTCTGCATTTCTCTAAATCTTATATTATTCTTTAAAATTTACACCCTCTATTTAGCTCAGTCCTTTTGGTTCCACTGAGTAGTGAGGCCCGGTATTCCTATAGTGTGATTTCTTATTTATTAATTTATTAATTTCTTATTTATTAATGACCTATTTTGTTTTTACTATCAGAACTTTATGCTGCTTATGATATTCTTAAAGTGGCTTTCTACTATGATTTTTGCCTACATGGCTTATTATATACTCATGCAGCATAATATTTACTCATATAACTTCCTTCAGTAACTCTAAGACCCTTTTTGGAGCTTTGATCTCTAATTTATATCATAGATTCATATTATAAGCTAAAAAACAAAGTTTTATAAGGCATATATTTCCAGTATTTCATTCCCATGCATTAAAAACCAGCCAGCTCAGTATAACATTCATTTGACTGCTGCTTGCAGCCATTTTATAACATTCATTTCATTGCTGCTTGCAGCAACCTTATGACTGTAACAACCCCTCTGGTGTTGTTGTTGTTGGTGCCTCCCAGTGACTGAGTATTTGGCTTAGCACTAGGAGCCAGAGGAGACACACTTCTCTCTCCTTCTACCGTGCCTCCCTGCTCACATCACATACCTATACTCTCCCCCTTCCCCATTTCACACCCTAGACCCAGCACACAGAGACGTTAACATAACAAACCTAAACTATGAACCTACTCTAGTTATTTATAGTTGAACAAATAAATGTTTTACTTAAATTTGATGCTTCCAGTATAACTGTCTCCCATGCCGGTTCTCCTTATTGCATGTTCCTCTTTTTTAATCTGAGCTTTTTATTACCCTTTTGTACAAGCTGTGATAATCTCTACACTTTACTTCCCACATTATACATTCTATAAATATAATTTCTTTGAGTGCATAGAAAACCATTTTAGCCTATTTTGCCCATGCACAAATTTAGGTTTCAGGATTGCATGAATCCCGTTTATAGGACTGTTTATAAATGACTCTCTGTATGTCTGTTACAGAAAAGGCAGTATTGTTGTAGATCATAAAGTTATTGCAGAGGTGGAGATAAAGGAAGATATTAATGTGACCGAGGAATATAAAACGATCTTGGAACAGGTGAAGATAGATCTGACGGCAGAAAAAGACAACTGCACTGGTAAATTTTCTGTAGCATATAATGTTGTGCTGTGTTAAAATTTCCTTTCTGCTTATGGTACATTTGCATTCATGAAAAAGTTCTGCTATAGTAACTAATTAGTGTTAGTATGGAGTGTTACACTCTGTCTCCTGTGTTTCCCTGGTGGTCTAGCGGGGCAGGAAGTGGGGTAGTGATGCAGCTATCCGCATGACGCTACTGCGCATGCGCGGACTAGAAGTTTGGTTCTCTTCTGATGTATGTGTGAGAGAAGGCACAGTTACTAGTAGGTTCATATGTGTGCTCGGAGGCATCATACAAGTGACCTGAGGCTATTACTTAAACGGAACCTGTCCATAATGTTCCTGCACAGAGGTACAGTATACCAAACGCTTACACTCTGCATATATGTATATGAAGAATACTGCTCAGTATACAAACCTGCATAAGACTGTTGTCTGATTGCTGCTACAGCTATTAAACATGTGAGTACTTGCATTACTATCACTGTTACAAGTGTTTAATAAACCAACAACTTGCTTAAGTGTAACTGTGTGGTGTGGCCTAACATTCATATCCAACACTGCTGACACCTTTTACAGACACCAAAAAGGTTTTGCCAACAATTAGCACCTATGTTCTCTTGAGTCTGGATCTTTAGTGGGGCAGACATCTAATGTTATCTCTATGTGCCAGACATCGCATACTATGTCACATACCTGAGGTTATCAGGTTTAAATCGCCTAGCGGAAATACAGTAGCTTTTGCTAAATAGTCAGTTCCAGTTCAAACCACTGACACTGGACAGTTAACAGAGTTTTAGCGGTTACACGTAAACATTGAGACTTGCAAGTAAAATGTTGCAGCAAGAGAGTGTAGTTTGCACATTTACCTAACAGAAAGTTCACAGAGTTGGACTTTATCTTTAATCATCATAATAATTCTGTACACCCAGCATGCAAGTCATACAATTATTTTCATTGCCCACTTCTTCTTTTTACAGGCAAACTGTGTATTGCTGACATTTTAGAATTGAAACAAGTAGAACCTCCAAGTATAAATGGTGAGTAAGAGAGCACACAATAGCTCATTTGTTGACATTGCATTTAGGAGTAAAATTTGCACTAAACACACATATATTGAGTTAATTGTCTTACTTGCATTATTCAGGCACAAGGTAATTGCTGATTGGTTGTAGTGGTTAAAAATTTGCATCAAACAGAATCGGAGTAAATGAGCCATATTGATCTCACTACATTCACTTTATTAAATATTGAGCAAATTGAATTTTGTGGTAGAACAGGTCACTGCACGGAGGTGCTAAGTTCCTGCAATACAATATTCAAGTATTCAGGTTATTCACTTTTTCTTCATCATTCCATGGAATGCTATTCAGCAGTGTAAATGGGCTCTATGGCGCTGCTTGGGTTAAAGTAGACTTCACGACAGATGGCCAAACAGTAGAGCAAAAAGTGTTGGAAGGATGTTTACACTAGTTAGAAACAAAGATTATGTTGAAATAACAAACTGTGGCAAAACAAGGAAATGGCGATATAGAAATATGATAAGGGATTGTGTAACATCCTCATCATCCTATCATTATCATCAGCTATTTATATAGCGCCACTAATTCCGCAGCGCTGTGCAGAGAACTCACTCACATCAGTCCCTGCCCCATTGGAGCTTACAGTCTAAATTCCCTAACACACACACACAGAGAGCATGGTCAATTTTGATAGCAGCCAATTAACCTACTAGTATGTTTTAGGAGTGTGGGAGGAAAGTGGAGCATCGAGAGAAAACCAACGCAAACACGGGGAGAACATACAAACTTCACAGAGAGAAGGCTATGGTCAGGAATCAAACTCATGACCCCAGCGCTGTGAGGCAGAAGTGCCAACAGCTAGGCCACCGTGCTGCCCCAATAAATGATAGTCGAGTCAAGGAACCACAACGAACATTTGCCACTGCAGCATCACATCTTCTGAAGCACTTGCTACATTGTTCAAAGTGTACTTTCTGCTTTTGATGCATTTTCTAAACTGTGTTTTATGCTCTTCAGATAGATTGTCCCTAATGTAATCAGCTGCAAGGAAAACACAGAAACATTGGTGTCCCGAGTTTATTTATTTTCTCAGCTCAGTCTCATGTGGTTTTGAAAATGAATGAATACTTGGAGGTTAGATATTTGTGTCAAACTTTATATCTAAACAGTGGTATGCAAGTTGGATATATGGCTCTATATTTAGCTTATCTATGTTGTTATTACACCTATTTAAATTTCAGTTATAACACAGGGAGTAAGTTTTGTAGTTAACTTCATTTGAAATAAAATATATAGGACTCGAACCAGAAACATACTAGCATTAAAATCTCCAATTAGGAGGTGCTCACCAATGCAAGTTAAACACAAGTTAACCGCTGTGAAAATAAAATCCTCATACCAAATGGGACCGCACATATTTGTGGTTTCACATGCATTTAACTTCTATTCAGGCGCGGGCTGGCAATTCCAGCCCGGGGGGCGCACAAGCGGCCGCATCCCATGACGAGAGATGCGGCCGCGTCATTGAATAAGATAGTAATGCCGGAGTGCATGAATCACTAAGACTCTGAGAACTCCAACAGAATCGAATTGTAGGGTACTGAGTTGAACTGAGCCATGACTAACTTTGTCAAGCTAAATCCGGATTTAAAAACCCACCTCTTCCTCAAAGCCTTCCAGTCCCCCACCTAACCGACCTCCTTCCAGCCTCCCACCTACCGCCGTCCCTATCCTGCCCTCCTCCTGCCTCCCTCCTCTTAATTCTCCTCTCCCCCCTCTCCCTCTCTCCGTTCTCCCCCTTTCCTCCTCCCACCCTTGTGTCTCTGTCCGTCCTACCCTCCCCTTAGATTGTACGCTCCTTTGAGCAGGGCCTCCTCTCCTCCTGTTCTCCACCACCTTAACTCTGCTCTCCAGCTCCTTGTCTCCTCCGTGAGGGCCTCGTTTTTAAATCCGGATTTAGCTTGACAAAGTTAGTCATGGCTCAGTTCAACTCAGTACCCTACAATTCGATTCTGTTGGAGTTCTCAGAGTCCAATCCGCTCATCTCTAGTATAAAACAATATAATTTACTTAATCATATCATCAAAAGCATAATCTTACACACAGTACATCTAATATAATAAAGTTCAACATACATGATATAGTTATCTGTTTGTAGGTACTTTAGTCTCCATAACTGAACACTTCCACTGTCTACTATATGCCTCCCATCTTCATGTGGTCTTTTTATTCCATGCCTCCATTATAATGTTCATGTTCCCATATAGCCTTATACCAATAATATTTCAATCACATATCAGTGTATTACATCATTCCAATAGATCTATTCCCATATCAATATCTCAACATTATCTTAGCATTTCCATACATTTCAGCATATACCATCTCAGCATTCCCATAGATCTCTGCATAGAAATCTTACCATTCCGGTATATCTCAGCAATATCTCAGCACTACCAAATCTCTCTGCATTTCAGTCTAAGGTTCAATCTATTATTCACAATCCCAATATCATTCCCTTCCCAAAATCCTGTAGTATTCTCATATATAAATTCATCTCATGTCATCCATTGTTATGTTACCTCCTATTTCCATATTAAAGTCCCCATCACTCATTCCTTCTGTGTCAATAGGGGTAGTGATGGAGTGTGCTAGAAAACCTAATTAATGTTTGCTGTCCCTCATCAGGGGTGGAGGGGAGCATTGCTATCCTGAGTAGTAAGTAAATAATGTGTAGAAGTCTTGAGAGCAATACTAATGAGCATACTTAGCTCTAAGGGAAAAGGTGAAGAATACATGCAGCCTGGTTATTGGTGTTTACAAAAAGAGTTATGCATACTCAACAATCTTTTTTGGTCAATTATGTAGTTCCCTTTCAACAACAATGCTTTAGCCACTCTCAGGGCTAGCATCAGAAACTGTGGGGCCCAGTACTAATTAATCTGGTAGGACCCCCCCCTTCACCTCCTCATATACGCTTTCTCCATCTTCACTGTACATGTGCTCCCCCTCCCTCATCATAGTACATTCTACGACTCACAGTAAATGTAACCCGTCTCCCCCCAATCACAGTAAATGATCCCTCCCTTTCCCCACAATCCCATCACATCACAGTAAATGTTCCCCTCCCCCCATCCCATCCCCTCACAGAAAATGTAACCCCTCTCCCCCTATCCCACCCCATCACAGCAAGTTGGCTTAGTGGCTACCACTTCTACCTCACAGCACTGGGTCATTATTATTATTATTATTATTATTATTATCTTTAATTTATAAGGCACCACAAAGGGTCCACAGCACCGTACATGGCATACAAAAAACAATGAACTATGACACAACATGATACAGAAAGAACAAAAAATAAACAAAAATATATACACAGACACAGGTAACATGGTAATACAAATCAAATTATTACTGGAACAATGAGTGAAAGTGATAGTAAAAATCAGCGAGAAGTAGGCCGAAGCTTAAGAAAATAGGGCTAGGGAAGCAGCCTAAGAGGTACAGAGGGTGATGGAATAGTAGAAGGAGCACACAAGGAAAGAGGGCCCTACTCCTGAGAGCTTACATCCTAAAGGAAAGGGGGAGACACAAATTGGGTGGTCTAAAAAATTTTTAGTAGATTCTGCTGACAGTTATGACTTTTGACAGCCAGAAATATTAATGCACAATTAGGGAGGACCAATCAGAAGCAGCAATCACAGTGATTGCAGTTTCTGATTGGTCCTTCTACTACTGCCATCCCCTGCAGTGCCACACAGACCTGATTTTCGACCTGGATGATGACTCACAGAGCCCTGGGGAAAACAGCTGATTTGGTCTCCGGACCAGAAAGAGAGTACAAACGTCCTTTGGGTAACTTGGAACCAGGAATAAGCTCGATAGCACAGTCAAAGTCACGGTGATGTGGTAAAGTGTCAGCAGCCTTTTTAGAGAACACATCCCAGAACTCATGATATTGTGAGGGAAGCTGCTCAGGAATTGACTGAATGATTCACAGAGGCATAGTTAAGCAAGACTGTGTACAATAAGAGCTCCACTGGATAATTTCTCCTTTCACCCAATCCACAACAGGGTTATGACGGGAAAGCCAAGGATGGCCCGGAATCAACTAAACCGACGGGCAGTCGCTACGGAAGAAGGTCATGGACTCTGAATGGAGAGCTCCTATGTTTAATTGCAGTAGTGGGGTCTCCCAGATAATCTTACCACCAGGCAATGGACTCCCATCTAAGCCACAGACAGTAATGGCTGATTTGAGCTTCACAGTCGGAATCCCAGCATAGCAGGCAAACCCGATGTCGAGGAAGTTGCCTGCAGCTCCACTATCAATGAATAACATTTAAAGCCCCAGAAATATATTGGTGGTACCACCTCTACTGTGTTCTCAACACGCCACCCCTACCTCCCCCCCCCCCTCTCTTTCTTCTTCTTTTTCTTTTCTCTCCCCAGGTTGCGCCACGGCAAAAACAAGAAGGCAAACAACAAATTCGGAAACCGGAACACCCGAAGAATCCGTAACGGCAGCACCGATCCCAAAGACACTCCCGTCAAGCACAGATGCCCAAGGTAAGCTCACCAATAAGAGACCCTACCACCTGATCCACTATCAAAGAAGGCCGACAGGGCCACGGAACTGGCACCGAGAGTGACTTGTGCGGGAATCAGGAGAGCATTCTTTGGGGAAACAATTTGCAGACCTAGGTGGACTTTCCACTCGTTACCTAGGCATGCTCTTTTCCCGGTTTGTTAGGACAAGAGAGGGAGAAGTGGCCCTTAGTACCACAATAGACGAAAAGGAAGATGCCTGTTTCTCTGTCTTCCTCTCCTTAATTCTCCTGTCAATTTTAATGGCGAGTTGCATAAGGCTCTCCAACGAGGTGGGGGAAGGATACTGCACAAGTGAATCTTTAATCTGCTCATTCCATTCACTGTCAGGCGACCATCTGCAAAATTCAGTGCAGTATTCTTCTGCCGAACGCTGGCCTTGCTTTAAGGCCCATAGATGAGCGTAGGCCACTCGATCCGGGTCATCGTATAGCAGCCCTAATGCATTAAAGAAGGCTTCCACCAACTGCATGGTAGGACTCGTCTGAGGCAGGGAGAAGGCCCAAGACTGGGGGTCACCCTGAAGAAGGGAGATGTCAATCCCGACTCTCTGTTGTTCTGCAGCTTTTCTTAAAGTTCCGGAAAAAGGCTCTATTTCCGGAGAACCGGTACGGCAGATTCATTTTGGGTTCACAGGTGGGATCTGAAGTGGCTTGTGTGGTCCTTGAAGCCTCTTCTTGAGCAGACAAACGCTGGGACAATCCCTGAACCATCTGTGACAGCGTCTGAATTTGACCAGCCAGAACTTGAGCAGGAGACAAGTTGGTTTCGCTTTCATCCATTCCGTATTCTGTCTCCGGAAATTCAGTAAGGCCGGTTATAATGTTAGGCTGCTGGCCTGATCACCAACCCACAGAGCTAGATGATGGAGGGTTCACCTTTAGCAGCCGCCTTTCCCTTAGAGCTAGATGCGCTCACCGGTACTCAGATGCCCCCAGGACTTAGCTCCAGATGTAGTGTGGGTTGGTAATGCAGGACCACAGTGGCAGGCCAGGAGACTGGAAGAAAGCAGCGGGTAGTCAAAACGATAGCCAAGGTCAAGGGTCACAGGCAAGCAGGATAGTCAGTTAACACGCCAAAGGTCGGGGTCACGGGCAGGTTGCAGTGTCCGAGGTACAGGCCAAAAGGGTCAGGGTCATGAGAAAACAGGCAGAGTCAAAATCCAAGCAGGGGGTCATAACCGGGAAATCCAATAGAGTATCCATGGCAAGGACGCCAGCAGGCACTAGAAGCGAGCCGCAGCGGTACTCACAGCCCCTAGCATTGCAGTCCCCCGGTGGGCCCTTCATGCCCCAGTCCGACACTGGTACTAGTACATGTTTATAAAACAAATCTGAAAGCAGCAAGAATCTACACTTTTTGTGTTTGCTGTCAGAGATTTTCTTGGTAGACCATTCCATTTTTGAGTGTCAAGGAACACGCAGAAGTAATGGGATTCTCAGTCTGCCCAATTTAGCTCCACTCACCACAGAGGCACAGAGTTAATTGTGGTAAATTTTTTCTCCAGGGACGCCCGTAAGGAGGTTTGCGGTTCACTACTACCACCACACGGGTCGCTGTTCTCCGGATGATTACCAGCAGGATGATGGGGAGTGGTAATTAGTCTTTCAATAAAGGAGAAAAGAAAGAGATAAAAGCGATCCAAAGTGGGGCCGCCATTGGAAAATGAAGGAGCTGTCAGTGCCCAATGGAGGAGGTCCAAAATGCGCACCGGACACCAGTAACAGAGCCAGAGAGTCATAATTGTCTAGTCAAATAGCAGAAACTTTAAATGTCCACCACAAAAATGATAAAATGGAGATGGACAAGTATATCCAGCCCCCATCATTGCTGACACCCATAGTTGCCACATAGGCTGATATGGCTGTAGTTGTGCCACTGGTACAGTTATCATCAGACCATTATCTTTCAACCTGTGTAAACAAAATAAAATAAGAAGAGTAGTGGAGACAAGTTCTATAAACAATCAGTTATTCTAAAGAGGATAGAAATTATTCAGATATAAATATTACGCTAAACACCAGAGAGGATGCAATAATCCACTCAGAATGAATATTTAACATTGATGAATAATATGATGTGGGATCCCCGTCACTTTAGCCATGCTGAGGAACCATTAATAAATGTGACTGGCATTTTCATGTGCTGACAAAGCCAATCTGAGCACAGACAAGCCCTCAAACTACACTGCCAGACCCAGGGAGGAAGATGGAAATAAGCACAGGAAGAGGTAAGTATGTGGAAGTTTGATTGTGTTTGTGTGTAAGCTTATGTATATGGCAGTTAGTGTAAGTCAATGTGTATCAGAAATATATGAGTCTGTGTGTGCCTGACAGAGGGAGCATCCTGGGTGTACTGTACTGTGTTTTGGGGGGTTATTGATGTCACGGGGGAGGAAGGGTGTATAGGAATTGATGATATGGGGCTGGTAAACATGTTTACAGTTATATGTATACCTCCATACATGTCTGTATTGGGACGCTGTTACACTTTCTTTTTCACTTGGTTGCATCATGATGGACATTTCAAGCACTTCTGAACAGCTAGGTTGTCCCAAACAGTCCTCCACGTCTCCCCTACCTGGGGACCCATTGACCACTGATGAGGTATGTACATTGTATTGTGTGGGTTTTTTAAATTAATTACAGTCCCTATATATTGTGAAAAAAATTGAATAGTTAAAAAAAGCTACAATAGCATGTATAGAATTAATAAAGATATACATTATCTGCATGGGTCACAGACATGAAGGTGGAAATGAGCTTGATGCTCTTGTGCTATAAAACAATGCTTCTTTTTTATATTAGTAATAATGCGAAGCGGTGATTTTCATGCTTTCATAATTTTTTCCACCTGATTTAAAACTCACATGTTATATATTGTACAGGTATACAGGCATTTTACAGTGCCGTCAAACAAGAGCATAATACATAGACAATGACTGACACAAATCCACACAAAAAAATCTCTGTTGCTGGATTATTGTTTTTTTAAAGTTTTTTTTACTTGTTCCGAAGTCTAACATTTGGAAAACTCCACCTTCTATAAATATTGTTTCTGCCCCTGGGCAGTAGTGGACATCAGTGCAGTGCAGAGCCAGATTAAAGGGGGGCACTGGGGGCACGTTCCCCATGCCCTCCTCTATTGGGGGGCCCCTCGGATCAGGAACTGTAAAGGGGTGCAAGTGGTGGGTTAGCATAGTACTTGGTGGCTCCTCCCTTCCCTGAGACAAGCCACCTTCCTTCTTTCTAGATCCATCCCTCCCCATATGTGGGCCTGCCTGCCTCCTTCTTCCTCCTAGCCCCATCACTGACAGGTGTCACAGGGAACAGCACTATGTGACAGGTGCAGTCCAATGTGTGCCTACCAGTAAGAGAGGCTCCTTTACAGCGCAGCTGTAACAAGGTAAGTGTAAGAGGAGGGGAAGGGGGTGATGTTACTATAATGTGTGAACTTTGTAATATTGCAGTACCACTGGACTTTTACTGCTGAATGTGTGAACTTGGTAATATTGCAGTACCAATGGGCTTATACTGCAGGATTGGTTGTGAAAATTTTGTGGTAATTAAAAAAAATTAAATTAGTTTTTGGTATTTTTTTAAATAACTTTTTTTTATTTTTTTAAACACAGGGGAATATTGGGGAAATAACTATGCCCTTAGAAGCACAGAGCACAGGACACAGCACCACTGGACTGAACAGGACACAGCACTGGACCCAGCAGCACCACTGACCTCAGAAGGACAGAGCACAGCACACAGCACCACTGGACTGATACTGCAGAACACAGCACAGCACAGCACAGCACAGCACAGCACAGAACTAAACAGCACAGCATGAGATCTACCAGGACAGAGGACCACCTAACACACCCTCCCTCTACCCTGATCAATGCCCGAGTGAAGATGGCGGCGACTAGCGGGGAATTTATAGGATCCGAGTATCGCGAGATCCGACAACGGGATTATGAGTCAGAGCCTCAGTTTCAGATTTGAATTTGGCGCCAATACCCGGATCTGTCTCGGATCCGACTCGGATCGGCAACGTTCGGGTGGGCTCGGATTTCATAAATCCGAGTGCGCTCATCCCTAGTATTTTTACGCAAATGTGCCTGTTAAATATCAATTAGTTTCTCTTTCCACCATGTGCATTCCCACCTGGACCTGCCAACGTCAGGGGCAGCTAGGTGGATTGTATAGTAAAATGTTCTGCATGGCCACATTGGAACAAACAAAAAATTCCAGGTGCTGGGAAGGATCAGTGATGCTCCTATAATATACTCATCCTCCAATAAGGAAAGGCAAATAGATTCAAGCCAAATTGATATGTACCAATATTTAATATATTAAAAATGGATTAGATAAATCTCATAGTGTACCAACACATAATGGCCATGCATAAATACATATGACTAAGCAGCAAAGAAACAAAAAATAACATAAACAATGCCCGGGCAAAAAGAAAAATATAAAACCATATGGCAAAGGAACCTAGTGGATCTAAAAGTATAAAAATCCAATGTATCCCCAAAAGATGTTTAAAAAATATAAATAAAAAATACCAAAACTAAAACATGCATGCAAAAAGCGAAAGCACTGGAGTAACAAAATCCTCCACGATACTAAGAATTCCAACGTGTGATGTAACCTTTAAGGGAGAAGATATCCCACTCATGTGCCGCTAATGCACGCCAATACGATCCATATGTGTCAAGAGAGGAACGATGGTATGCTGGCCTCTCAAAGATCAAAAAGTCACCAACAACGTCTGTCCACTGACCTTGTGAGGTGTCCGGCTGGCATACAGAAGGAAATGATAATATCCAAAATGTTCTTACTGGTGGGAGGGCCCTCATGAGGAGTCGCGGTCTACAGCTATCCGACTGTGTGCCCAATCATCCCGTAGGTGCTGTGTTCAACGAACTCCGTTCAAACTGCAGATGCTCTGTGTATGTGCATCCCGCCAAGCCAGAATCCAGTGGAAGGTGAGTAGGGCGATTCCTTAGTGAATCGTGTTTTTGTTTCGAATGGCCACATTGGGCCTGATTCTTTAAGTAAAGTAAGGCAAAAAAATAAGTTTTCTCCTGGACAAACCATGTTACAATGCAAGGGGTACAAATTAGTTTATTATTTTGCACATAAGTTAAATACTGGCTGTTTTTTCATGTAGCACAAATATACTTGATAGTTTATTTGCACAGTGAAATTTAAAGTTGATCTAGGACATACCCTATTCCAACTATAAATCTGCCATCACATTTTAAATTTACACCCCCCCTCCAATGTAACATTGTTTTCCCAAGGTGCAAAGTAGGCTAGGTACAAACTGAAGAATTTTCCGACCAACGTGTTAACTACAACGATTTTACTAACAACTGAAGGTCTAATCGCTCTGACGATTTATGTGTACATGCGTTCAGGCAGCGACGTTTTGTCATGTTAAAAGATTTGCATTTCGTAGACACAGAAATGACACATGTCCCTGTACCAATATCCCCAAGAAATTTAAATAATGGGATGAGCATGTTCATTAAGAATAGAGATGGTCACTGACCCCCGTGTTTTGGTTTTGGATTCGGTTTTGGATCTGGATTACCGTCGTGTTTTGGTTTTGGTTTTGCAAAACCGCCATTGCGTGTTTTGGTTTTGGTTTTGGTTTTGTTTGGTTTTGTTTTGCTATTTTGTTGGAAAATACATGTTTTTGTGCCTAAAATAACCCAATTTAGTGCTCCAACTGTTTTAGAGATAAGTAATCTAATTGTTGAGGTAATAAATCATCCAAAAAAACTGTTTAATTCTTCGTTGGTAGGCCTTCATTTATTCTACACACAAAACAGATTGTCTTCCTCTCCATCTATGCATATTGGCAATGCAGCCATCGTCTTTGAATCTATATTACACCCTACACTTATAGTTAAATATGTAAAGAAATGGAAAAAGACAGTTTGCTTTCTGTCTCTATAGGCCCCCTCCACTTTTTTAAAAAAACAAAAAATTCAGCCATTATAGACTGTACAATATTAATTGACATGGAGAAAGCCAGTTTGGTTTCTGTCTCTCTAGGCCCCCCTCCACTTGTATAAAATACCAAAAAATCCAGCCGTTATAGACTGTACAATATTAATTGACATGGAGAAAGCCAGTTTGGTTTCTGTCTCTCTAGGCCCCCTCCACTTGTATAAAATACTAATAAATTCAGCCGTTATATACTGTACAATATAAATTGAAATGGACAAAAGCAGTTTGGTATCTGTCTGCATCAGATCCTCTCTCCACTAGGAGTAAAATAGAAAACTATTCAGCCGTTATATAATCTAGAATATAAATAGAAATTGAGAAAGGCAATTTGGTATCTGTCTGCATCATAATCATCAACATCATCATTAGCGCCCTCGTCGCCTACACAAATCTCCCCCTCATCCTCTTCTAATTCCAAAGTGGCATCCTCAATTTGGGTATCACCGGCTACACTCGGGCTATTAAGGCACACATCAGCAGAATGCTCACGATTAGACATCCCACTGTTGGATGGACTCTCCACAGGGATTGTTGTCATTTGTGAATCAGAGCAAATATTCTCCTGTAATGCCTCACTGTTATCTTGCAGCTCGGCTTTGACGCGTAACAGTAGTTGTGCACCAATTGTAGGCTGGGTAACTTTTTGGGATCTGCCACTAATAGCCAAAGGTGAAGGCCTCATTCTCTCTTTGCCACTGCGTGTGTAGAATGGCATGCTTGCAATTTTTTTTTTATCGTCACTTAACTTTTGCTCAGTTACACTTCTTTTTCGCTTCAATACAGTAAATTTTTTGGGGGTTTTTGTTTTTTGCACTAATTTGAAAACACTCTGTTGTTTGACATCGCCTTGGCCAGATGACGTACTGGGAACACTAACATCAGGACTGGTGACAGAACCTGGTTGCTCATTCAGATCATATGTGGACTGCTTTGAATCCATTCTGAGCGCAAACCACTGGGGAGTGCTAAAAATTATTTAGTAGATACTGCTGACAGATATGACTTTTGACAGCCAGAAATATTAATGCACAATTAGGGAGGACACCCCAAAAACACTGAGGAGTGCTAAAAATTATTTAGTAGATACTGCTGACAGATATGACTTTTGACAGCCAGAAATATTAATGCACAATTAGGGAGGACACCCCAAAAACACTGAGGACCGGTCAATCTGTTCTCTCCCTAATTATATCTACAGATCCCATCACATCCGCCTCAATTTCAGGGGGACGAGCTTCCCTACATGTAAACAGGTGAACATGGGCTAAAGTCACAAACTGGTGCTAAAAGAATTTCTCCCCCTTCACATAACTATGATTTTGTCTTTCTCGCGCCCTCATACAACTTTTGCTATCGTTACTGTACATTACTTTATCTTTATGGCTTCTGGTCTCCTACACAGTTTAAAATGACAAAAATAGATTTATTTATTTTTCCCCCTCCAGCCAAAGAGACATTTCAAAGTAAAACACTTGAAGCACAGGAACGGATTACGGTGCGTGCAGACACGTCCATCGTACAACACCACAACACAAGAACACAATCATTGTACGAAAAGGTGACACTTCACGAACACTAACCACACTAGTACCACTGTGACACGAGGGGCCCACAACATTCAAAGCACAGGTTACCTCCTCAGACTGCGGCAGCTGTGGCACGTGGTGAGAGATGGATGGATGAATGGATGGGGCAGGTGGGGGGTGGTGGAACCCGGGGGGGAAAAAACGGGATGAGTTACAATGAGAATGAGACACATGTAAAATATACATCTGCAGAGAGAAACAGGAGCTCTGGTCACCTGGAAAAGGTTATTAGAGGATCGAGGTGATCCGGTCACCTGCACACGGAGGGCCTCGTGCCGCAGCGAGGTCACTGGTTTATAGTGAATTGTTGATCTGCATACTCATGACAATTATCTCCGCCCACAAAATGGCGGCCTCCTCTGTGTGCAAGGGGCGGGTACACCTTATACTCTACCGCTCCCGAGGAGGAATGCGACACTCCCATGGGTGAGAGTTGCAAAATGACCGATTCACCGATGTCAATGGGAGACTTCAGACATTGTGCAACAAACAGGGTCAACACCAGGTGGGAATGATGTTATAAACAGTGAAAAGTGGAACGACACATATGAAAAACGTGCAAGTGTATAGCTACAGGCGTGTGCCGCAAAAACACCACATTCAAAGCTCCGTCTAATGTGAGGAGAACTCAATGTAACAACGATGTTGCACTGATTACATTATTGCATTTATAACTTTATTTTATCATTTGACAATATTTTGCAACACTTTTAATAATTTTATATTCAGTGGGAATATAGCAGAAGCCAATGTTAGAGGCCCACTTTATACTCCGGTCAAGACATTTCTAAAAAGGGTCACTAAGTGTGACAACAGGGTCCCCCCATTCTGCTCCTCACTCACCGCGCTATCCATGTACGCCTCCGTCCAGATTATATCGTGGTCATGGTTGATGACCATCGGCCGGCTCAGCACGTGGAGATACTCCATGACGTTTTCCTGGACATCCGCCAGCGTGGAGATCTGCGTGTAATATCCTGCGGACACACCAGATCGCGTGTTACAACACAGCGGTGAGCTCTCCGACGCGTCACCCCTAGGTGAGGCGCTACCACCATATTCTGGTCCAAGATGTGTCTGGCTAAGTGTTTCAGTTTAAACAATAGTGGAAACAGATCATTTTTCACTGATACCTTCATGGTTCTAGGTTTAGAGGAAGTTAATAGTTCTTAATGATGCACCATAGTAAATATTTTGCATTTTAATTGTCCTCATTATCAGGTGCAAACCCGGGAACTACCTAAGTATGTCTGATACCTTTATTGCTGCATGCAATCCATTTCACATTATCCGCAAACGTCACCTCTCTCCCAATAAGATACGTGAATATTCGGACCTAAAGCAAAGGAAAATTATTAAACGTCATATTCCTGAGCGGTTACTCCAGCCGCTTGGGGTAACAGATCAGTTTCAGGTCTCCGGGATTCACTGTATCATGCAGTAAAAAGATCCCACATTACACTGCAGATAGATTTGTATATTGGGCACGGCTATGGGTATCTGTTAAGCCTCAACTTATGCAAGCCTCAATATGTTGAGTTTTGAACCTGGATTTTAATTCCAATGCAGGGATAAATATATAACAGTCTTTTGCAATAATCAGCGCCTTATGATAAGACGTCTTACATCATGAAATTTGGCTCCTACCTTCTTATCCGGCCAGTTGTACTTCTCAAACACCGGCTCGTACTCTTCCACCGCGCCGTCAGTTATCAGCATGATAGCCTGGTTACACAGCCCCTCCTGACCAGCCTCACGGAACTGAGAACACACAAATACTCAGGTACTCCGTATTCAGCATTCCTGAAAGCCCTGATATACAATGCCTGGCTTAAATGCACTTTATTGATATTGCATCGAAACAATACAAAAAGTGATTATAGTATAATAACTAGAGAGGATTTTTTTGAACAGGGCGATTGAAAGGTAAGTATAGGGGGATTTGAAAAAAAAGTGATAGATATATATATATATATATATATCTATCTCTATCACTTCTTTTCTCATATATATATATATATATGTTAACTATGTTTTCTGGATGATCAGCTATCGTTATTGTTAGTGTATCTTATGTGCGGCCCAAACCAACTCGTCGTCTTCCAATGTGGCCCAGGGAAGCTAAAAGGTTGGACACCCCTGCTCTACAAGCTCAGTACATCTAAAAAGTTATTTTGACCACTCAAAAAGAAAGAAGAATGCCCCAACTTTGCTGGACATCTTCCCTTTAGGGGTTTTAAATATCCTAGGGGCACATTTACCATTATGGCTTGGAGTTTATGGGCTATGCCAAGTGCACAATTGCGGCCAGGCACGTCTGGTTTTACCTGACCTATCCTACAGCCTCTTTGCATTTTCAAAACCGCTATTTTTCCAGCCAAAGATTCTCACACAACTTGCAAAGACAGAAACTGGTGTTCTGGTTGGAGCACATTGACTATTGCACTGTCACATTGTAAATGACATTGCTTGTGTGACATTACTGTAATGCACACAAGAGGACTATCGTTTTACTACTTATGTTCGAATGTGTATAAACCTCCCTGCCGGTGTATATAATGTTAGATTGAGGGGATTTGGAAACGTTCGGATTACTTGAAATCCGAAGTTGGAGACCTGAGTCGTGACTTGGTTTCTCCCGCCAAATTCGGATCTGAAAATGAGGCGAAACGTCATTTGCGTAATATTTTTTTCTGTTTTTGCAAAACTCTCAAGTGTCATTTTAGAACAGACAGCATGTAGGGAGGAGCTGCTGTGCTCTGCTCATAAAATAGCACTAAAATAGCACTAAGTATGAACCAGAGACATAATCAATAGAATCCGGTGATTATTGTAAAGCCATTTCTGTAGAGATTAGTCAGCTACAATAGTTTGCTGATCAATTGCTTTTAATTTCAATCTTAAATACACTTTACACAGACTAGTGGCTGCACGTTGTTGGCAATGCATATATATATATATATATATATATATATATATATACAAGTTAACCCGTGCATGATACTCATGCATTCTAGTCAAATCAAGCTACTTAAGGTGTTAAAAAGGTTCTTGTCATGCATTTGGGCCATAGCCCGGGCCTCAACCACCAACCACTCCCCACTGTCACCCCCGGCAACCACCAACCACTCCCAACTGTCACTTCTCCTTCAAGAAATATATATATATTTTTTTAAATCTTTATAAACACTTTTAACAATTAACAAATTAAATTAACAAATTAAAAACATCTTAGTATACCAAATTTCAGCCCTTTCTGAATTTTTATTTCCACACACACTAAGAATTTAGTATGTCAGTGTATAACTCCGCCCAGCAGGTGGCGCTGCAGCTTGGTTTTATTTTTTCCACACACAGACAGACTAACACACGCCACTAGACATTTATATTATAGATAATAGTACTAAATAGTATATACAGACTGAGTTAGATAGATATAATTCTGAACTAACTAGTATATTTATTTCCTGGAGAAGAACAGTGTTTTTTCTGTCAGACTTTTGGCAGCAGAATCCAAAAAGCAAACAGGTTTCTTTCTTTTAAATTTGAGAGTTTTTATAGTGAAAATAATCTTGTGTGGGGCATTGACAAGTGTAATAATTTTTAAAAAAAACTGTGCGTTTGCATGAGAGATTCAGCAGCAGTTGCACATTCCAAAAAAAGTCTATATATTATTATATTCTAATATTTTCTATTTTTCAATACATGTATATTTTGGAAGGGTCATTGAATGAAATCTATATTAAAAAAAGGTGTTTGTGAGAGTCAGCACCTAGCTGGACACCCCAAAGAAATCCTATATATTATTATATTCTAATCTTTTCTGTTTTTCAATAATTGACAATTTTGAAAGGCTCACTCAGTGACATTCATATTAAAAAAGGGTGTTTGTGGGTGAGATTTATCAGCAGCTGCACCCCCTCCCAAAAAAAACTCTATATGTTCAAATCTTTTCTATTTTTCAATACTTCTCCATTTTGGAAGGGTCACTCAGTGAAATCTATATTTATAAAAGGGTGTTTGTGAGGGTCAGCAGGCAGCTGCATACCCCAAAATGACGCTATATATTCTAACCTTGTCTATTTTTCAATACTTGCCAATTTTGAAAAGGTCATTCAGTGACATCCATATTAAAAGAGCGTGTTTGTGTATGAGGGTCAACAGTAGCTGCACACACCCGAAAAAACGCTATATTTTCTAATCTAGTTTTCTATTTTGCAATACTTGTGTGTTTTGAAATTGTCACTCAGTATATAAAGTAAATGAAAGGTGTGGTCCTAATCATAGGACGGAATCTGGCGTGTTATTTTATTCATACTACAGTCTTAGGGCCTGATTCAGCTTTGGACATAAGTCCCGTTGTGCGCCGTATCTTGTGTGAAATTGCTGTCTGCATGCTCAGGAACTGACCTTATGCCAGTGAGCGCAATTACACCCGATTCAAGTCCAAACACAAATGACTAAGGCTTGAAGGGCGGAGTGGGTTAGTTCGTGATTTTTAGCTGTATCACTTGCACCAGCACCAGGGCACATGTAAGCGGCGGGTGATAGTGATGACTACATGTATGTGTGCGAGAACATGTGTGTGCAAGTAATAGAAACTGAAAAATGCATTTTATGTACCATACACATTAAGAACATCCTGATTTCTGCATTTCATGTAAAAAAAAAAATACATTTATTTTAACATGTATTTTGTCTTAATGTTTATATCATTGAGTTGTTAATTTATTACATATGTTCTATTTTTGCCTGAGTTCTGATATCCTGCACTGTGTTCTGTCTGTCTGCATACAGTAAGGTAAGTATAGCCAGAACATACTTACACCCATATTCAAATTAAACGCTTCTTGAGATCCACTTTTACTTGAATGTGGGCGTACGAGCGTGCGATTAACATATGATAATTTTAAACACAAATTGGGTTTCAAGATGAATCAATACCACAAATGTGCAAGCAAACTGTCTGCACTAACTGGAATATGGTTACGTGCCTATGTGTGTATATGATGGTCTGACAGGGCCATTGTAGACAATGAAATTATTGAAATATTTGGGAGCAAAAATTAATAAAACAAGGCAGAGATTCTATCTACTATATAGACTTATTTTTAGACTACTGCGACCTCCGGCTATCTGGCATTCCTGACACCCATCTATCCGCACTTCAATCCATCCTAAATGCTGCTGCAAGACTGGTCTTCCTCTCTCACCGCTCCACATCTGCTGCATCACTTTGCAAATCCCTACACTGACTCCCTGTGTCCTCCAGAATCCAATTCAAATGACTCACTCTTACCTACAAAGTCCTCAACTATCACTACCACTGCATACATCTCAAATCTCTTACCAAAATACTGTCCCTCCCGCCCTCTGACCTGCGCCTTGTCTCATCTCTGGTAACCACCTCTCACTCGAGCCTACAAGACTTCCCCCGTGCTGCTCCCCACTTATGGAATTCCCTACCACGCTCAATCAGGTTTTCCTCTAACCTTCAAATCTTTAGACGCTCTTTGAAAACCCATTTTTTTAGAGCTTAAACTATCCCCAATAATACAATTCACACTAATGCACCCTCACAGCTGCCCCAATCTCCACTCTGAGCCACACTCGCCCCTCTTGTCTCAGCTGTGCCCTCTACCACTTAGAATGTAAGCTCTCTAATGAGCAGGGTCCTTCATACCCTTTGTTTTCATGTCTGCATTTATTTTGTCTGCCTTTTATGTCCCTGTTTTCTGTGGAGCACTGCAAATCTATGACAATATTAATAATAGACTTCAATGAACAAGTTGTTTTATTCATCAGAACAAGACCCTTCCAGGTCATATTAATCTTGATATTTTGCTTCAAGTTATTTTCATCTCTGTGAAGTTTTCCTCACTTCTGTCAGTGAGTGACTACACCCTGTCCATTTACGCAATAGAGCTTTGATCTTCTATGATAGGAAAATAATTACGTTTTATAAATGTTGTAGGGACAACACTTGTGACTGGCAGTATTACAGAGACTTTAAGAGGAATAAATGATTTCTCTTGGACTTCTTGTTCTATTGCATGTCCCAGAGATGTTTAAGCCATATATTTCGGCTTTTAATATTGTTTAACAATAATATGACCACTGTTCCATTGGCGATTATGGATAATATTTCACTCCAGAAAAGTCATGTACAAATGAAGCGGAGTTTATTGCATTGAACAACACGACTTGACACAGAAATAACTTGAGCTATTCAATGCTAAACTACTCACGAATCAGTCACAAGATACCAATGTTTCAACGCTTCAAGTATAAGTCAGTTTTGATAAATTAACATCAATAGTATATCCTGAATATAAGCCCAACTGCAAAGTACTGAAGTAGCAAGCGTTAAGTGAACACCTGGCACATCACAATTTTTTTTGCTTGGCACATAGGATATCATTTAATGTAGCACAACTATAACATAACTATAACGTTAGCACAGTGGCCTAGTGGTTAGCACTTCTGCCTCACAGCGCAGGGGTCATGAGTTCGATTCCCGACCATGGCTTTATCTGTGAGGAGTTTGTATGTTCTCCCTGTGTTTGCGTATGTTTTCTCCGGGTGCTCCGGTTTCCTCCCACACTCCAAAAACATACTGGTAGGTTAATTAGCTGCTATCAAAAATTGACCCTAGTCTCTCCCTCTCTATCTGTCTGTGTCTGTGTGTGAGTGTCTATATTAGGGAATTTAGACTGTAAGCCCCAATGGGGCAGGGACTGATGTGAATGAGTTCTCTGTACAGCGCTGCGGAATTAGTGGCGCTATATAAATAAATGTTGATGATGATGATGATGATAACGTGAAACCCTAAATCCTTCATAATTTTAGCTTGGACTCCTAGGGGTAAATGTATCATACTCCGGTTTGTACAAGTCGCCGGAAATCGGCGAGTTGACAGCTAAAATTTAAAGCGGCGCTGCCTTGTAAAGGGAAACTTGCCTTTAGCTGTCAACTCGCCGATTTCCGGCGACTTGTACAAACCGGAGTATGATACATTTACCCCCTAGTGCAGATCACGGCACATTGTGAAAGACAGTCATTAAATAGGGACTGTGCTCAGAATATAATAACTGCTTACAGTACATGTACTCATCACACAGAGAGGTAATCAGAGCAGGGGGGAGGGAATTACCCCAGATAACAATACAGTAACTATACAATACAATACTTAAAATACAATAAAATACAATACAATACAACACTTACAATACAGTAAAATGAAAATACAATACTGTAACATTATAATACAATACAATACTTACAATACAGTAACAGCATAACACAATGAAATACAATACAGTAACAATACAATACTTACAAAACAGTAACAATACAATACTTACAATACAGTAGCAATACAATACAAAACAGTAACAATAAAATACTGTACAGCATCACTACAGTAACAATACAATACAATACCTACAATACAGTAAAAATACTATACAATACTTAAAATACAGTAACAATACAATATATTACAATATAGTAACAATCCAGTAACAATACAATAAAATAGTTACAATACAGCAACAATACAATACAATATAGTAACAATACAGTAACAATACAATAAAATAGTTACAATACAGCAACAATACAATACAATATAGTAACAATCCAGTAACAATACAATAAAATAGTTACAATACAGCAACAATACAATACAATATAGTAACAATACAGTAACAATACAATAAAATACTTACAATAGAGTAACAATACAATACAATACTTACAATACAGAAACAATACAGTAACAATACTATATAATACAATAAAGTAACAATACAGTAGCAATACAACAAAAATACTTACAATACAGTAGCAATACAATACTGTAACAATACTTACCATACAGTAACAATACAATACAATACAACACTTCCAATACAGTGACAATACAATAGAATAAAGGGCAATACAATACAGTAACAATACAAAACAATACAATACTGTAACAATAAAAACAGTAACAATACAGTAACAATACAACACAATACCTACTATACAGTAACAATACAATACAATATAGTAACAATACAATAAAATATTTACAATATAGCAACAATACAATACATACAATACAGTAACAATACAATGCAACACAATACAGTAACAATAAAATACAATACAGCAACAATACAATATAACACAATACTTACAATATAATACAATACAATACAGTATCAATAAAATAAAATACTTACAATACAGTAACAATACAATACTATACTTACAATATAGTAACAATACAATACAATACAATACAATACAGTAGCAATACAATACTTACAATACAGTAACAATATAATACAATACAATACAATACAGTAACAATACAGTAGCAGTACAATACTTACAATACAGTGACAATACAATACAAAACAATACAATACAGTGACAATACAGCACAATACTTACTCTACATTAAGTTGTAATAAATAAATAAAGGTTTGGCAGTTGGTTGGTTTTACTTTTTAAGTTTGTGCTTCAGAGATGTCCCTGATTCCTATTGAATTGATGAGCTATATTTTAGTTCGGTCTACAAACTGGTTACCTCCACTGTGTAGGTAACGAGTGCACTTTAGGAGACTGCTTTGCAACATTTTCATTAAAGCAGCAGCCACAAAAATCGCACTTTCCAACAGTTCTCAGATCGCAATAGAAGAGACTAATGTTTTCTTTACATACACTGCTATCTATCGCCTTGGCGTGGCAGGATGGCCCAATTAACTAGAGTGTCATGGTATGCTGTAGAATTAAGATTTCCTTTCTGTGGGACAAAGCCAAACCATGAAAGAAAGCCAGACCATTATTCCTCCTCCACCATACTTTACAGTCGGCAGTACGCATTCGGGTATAAAAGTTTACTCCTGGTAATCTGCGGCTTGTGTGTAGCTGCTCAGCCATGGCGCTATATAAATAAATGGTGATGATGATGAAGTTCCCGACGAACAGTTATTGTGCTGTGTTGCTTCCAGAGGCAGTTTAGAACACTGTAGTGAGTGTTGCAACGGAGGTCAGACTGTTGTGTGCTACCAGCTTCAGCACTCCCTTCCAGTCCACCAGATACTTCAATCCTCCTTTACAAAATTTTGAGTCCAAAATTTGCTTAACCCAACTCGTTGTCCAGATGAACCTTGGGTACCATAGAAGAAATACGAGTGGAGGAGAACCGGTTGATGATCAGTGGTTTCAACGGCGAAATAGGAAAGGAATTGGAAATCCGAATTGAGGCTGGTAGAGACAATTTAACACATACCGGATTGATGACTCAGGAAATGGTATAAGGACCTATGAACCATGGAGCTAGTTTTATAGAAGGAGTTTTGAGCCGAATGTTTTTTTTGGAGAGCCATACTTTATCACCAACTTTGAAAGCAGGTGTAGCTCGGCATTTCTTATCAGCCGTGAGTTTATAATGTTTGGAAGATCTCAAAACAGTTCTTTACTTGGTTCCAGATGGAAATGAATCTGCGCTGAAAGAGGTTAACAGCGGGGACCTCAAGTGAATTTAGGAAAAGATGGATGGACGCCATAGACAATAGAGAAGGGAGATGCAGAGGTGGATTCGTGGAAAGCATTGTTGTGTACAAATTCAGCCTATGGTAGACGGTCTACCCAATCATCCTGATAAGCAGAGGAGAACATTCTGAGGAAGGTTTCCAAAGCTTAATTGACATGGTCAGTCTGTCCGTTGGACTGAGGGTGATAGGAGGATGAAAAATTCAACTGAATCCCAAGGAGTTTACAAAGAGCTTGCCAAAATTTGGACACGAACTGAACACCTCGATCCGACACAATTTCAGTAGGACAGGCATGCAACCGAAAGATCTCCTTGATGAACAATACAGCAAGGACCAGAGAGGAAGGAAGGCCAATGAGTGGAATGAAATGGGCCATCTTCGAAAACCGATCTACCACAACCCAGATGGTGTTATGTTTCTTACTGGGTGGTAGGTCGGTAATAATGTCCATGCTAATGTGTGTCCATGGTTTATCCGGAATGGGTAGAGGAATTAGCTGGACAGCTGGACACTGATGGGAGGACTTATGTTGGCTACAAGTACTGCAGGAAGAGACAAATTCCTTGACATTGAGATGGCACTTAGGCCACCAATAATTTCAATTAATTTGGTGGTTTTACGAACACCGGTATGGCCAGCAAAACGAGTGGAACCACATTAGGGGTTTCTTCCGAGAGTAGGTGGAAGAAAAGTCTTCCCGGGCGGGGGTAAGCAGGCATTCATCATAGTAGAAGAAAGTAGACATTTGGGATCCAAAATAGGTTGAGATGGTGTCTCTTCAGTATTAGCGTCAATGCAGAAAGCCCGGGATAAGGCGTCGGCACATTTGTTTTTCTCTCCAGGTTTAAACGTGATGCGAATATCAAAACGAGAAAAGAAAAGAGACCATCTAGCTTGTCTGGGGTTTAGACACTGAGCAGACTGCAAATAAAGAAGATTTTTATGATCTGTAAAAATAGTGACTGGATACCTAGCCCCCTCCAACAGATAGCGCCACTCTTCCAGAGCTGTTTTAATGGCAAGTAACTCCTTGTCTCCGATAGCATAATTTTTCTCTGCCGGTAAGAACTTTCTGGAGAAGAATGCACAGGGATGAAATAGATTGAGCTGAGATTTCTGAGAAAGGACAGCCCCAACTCCCATATTAGAGGCATCAATTTCAAGAAAACACAGCTGAGTGGTGTTGGGTTGCTGGAGAATGGGTGCAGAGGAAAAGGCTTTCTTAAGGAATTTGAAGGCTTTCAGGGCCTCCGGGGGCCAGGATTTAGGGTTGGCGAACTTTTGTGTTAGTGACACAATGGGTGCCACAATGGTAGAATATCCCTTAATAAAGCGCCGTTAGTAATTTTAAGAATCCCAGGAAACGCTGCACAGGTTTCAAACCGAGAGGAAGAGGCCACTCAATTATTGCTGACACCTTTTCTGGGTCCATCTCTATGCCTGTACCAGAGACTATGTAGCCTAGAAATGACATCTGATGTTGTTCAAAGAGACATTTTTCAAGTTTACAAAAAGTTGGTTCTTGCGGAGTCGTGAAAGGACTTCTGTCACATGGGCACAATGAGACTGAATATTCTGGGAAAAAATCAAGATATCATCCAGATAAACTACAACATACTCATAGAGGGGGTCCCTGAAAATCTCATGAATGAAACTCTGAAAGACCGACGGAGGTTACACAGACCAAAGGGCATCACTAGGTATTCATAGTGGCCATCACGGGTTTTGAAAGCCGTCTTCCATTCGTCGCCAGATCTGATTCTGATGAGACTTTAGGCTCCTCTGAGATCTAATTTAGAAAATATTTTAGCTCCCTTGATCTGGTCAAAAAGTTCCGTAATGACTGGAATGGAATATCGGTTCTTAATCGTTATTGCATTGAGACCCCGGTAATCAATACACGGTCGTAGCGAACCGTCCTTCTTCTTAACGAAAAGAATCCTGCTCCGGCAGGGGAAGAGGAGGGTCTAATAAACCCACGTTGAAGATTTACTTGGACATAATCAGACATAGCTAGAGTCTCTGGTAGGGATAGAGGATATACATGTCCTCGAGGAGGAATCTGACCGGGTTGGAGATCAATGGGACTGTCACGGGCACTAGGAGTCTTTACCCAGGGATCACCAGGTGATAGGCTTACCAGAGCAGTATAGGTGGTAATATGGTACTCTGGTAGCAGGGTGATCACGGAACAGGAAATAGCAGATGATGAGATGCTCAGGAAAGTCTATGACTAGCAGCACTGGCAATATGGAGGTAGTAATACACGAGGAACTGTATGGACAAAGGACACGTGAAGGTAGTCAGTGGTCTGCGGTAGCAAGTTGTACCACTGCTATAGTGAGGAGGAATGTCCAACAGAAACGAGGAGGTGATGAGAGTCAGCGGTCTGCGGATAGCAAGTTGTACCGCTGTCCGAGTGAAGGAATGGAATCCAAGTGGAGGTATCCGGGGAGTCAGTGGTCTGCGTTAGCAAGTTGTACCACTGCTATGTGAGAGGATACTGGAACAGGTGAAACTGTAAACAGGAGTCAGTGGTCTGCCACTAGCAAGTGGTACTACTGAATATATATGTGAGGAGGTGCACGGGGAGAGACTGCAACACAATATATACACGGGCACCTTGACTTTGATCCACAGTAATATGCACAATATAAATGTATAAATGACTGAACAACACTGCCAATATAGAAAGTCTCTTGAAGTAATCCGGCATGAGATAACACAGTCAATGGTGGCAGTAGAGTCAGCAGATAGTACACTCCAGAGGAGAACCAACACAGTCAATGATGGCAATAGACTCAGCGGATAGTACACTCCAGAGGAGAACCAACACAGTCCAGCAAGGTATGCAATACACAGCACAGTCAATGGGAAGTATGCATACCGTGGTTCAGGAGAAGGCAGTCAGACAGGAGTGCAGGGATACCTGAAGGGCAGGAGGCCAGCAGGATACCAGTCCCTGGATGGGTGAAGCAGGAGTCTAGCAGGTGCAGCGCACAGGTAGGTAGACCAGCAGGGAACACAGGAAGGCGTGGAGAGCGGATCAGCAGTAGATGGATGAGTAGCGCTGAGAAGTAACAGCAGCGGGTCTCTGCGGGAACACGGAGGTAACCAATAGCAACCAGCAGGTGCAGTAACGATGGGACACCGGAGCAGAGTTGAACTGGAACAGATGATCACGGAGAGTAGCGGGTAGCAATAGTGGCGGCAGACTCAAGGAAACACGGTAGAGTAGACAAGGACTGAAGACTGAAGCGCACAGAGGCAGCGGATAGGAATCAGCTAAACAGTCACGATGAAACACAGACGGGTTGCAGGTTGAAGACTGTAGTGCACGGAGGCAGCGGGTAGGAATCACCTAGCAGTCACGATGATGAAACACAGACGAGTTGCAGGTTGAAGACTGTAGTGCACGGAGGCAGCGGATAGGCATCAGCCAAACAGTCACGATGATGAAACACAGACGAGTTGCAGGTTGAAGCCTGTAGTGCACGGAGGCAGCGGATAGGAATCAGCTGGCAGTCACAATCATGAACAGGTGAGTGGATGTGGTTGAAGCCTGTAATGCACGGAGGCAGCGGATAGGCATCAGCTAACAGTCCCAATGATACATGGTAGAGTTGAAGTGGTTAGAAGACTGTAGTGCACGGAGGCAGCGGATAGGAATCAGCTCACAGCCACGATGATACAGTAGATGGTAGAAGTGGTATGGGAACCACAGTAGTAGAAGTGGTTTGGAAACCACAGAGGTAGAAGTGGCTTGGAAACCACAGGAATCAGCAGGGCTGAATAAACAAGGAAACACAGGAACACCCTCAGAGACTCATGGGGAACGAGACTCCAAGATCAGGCAACGTGGTGATGACCACAGGTGCTTAATATAGGGAGGTTGCCTGATCTGCCAATTAAGTTAAAGGAACATACACTGGAGGTATAGAAAGGGCTGCGCATGCGCAGTCCCTCAGGATGGAGGACGGCCACGGTTCCTAAATGTCCGGGAAGAAGCACTCACAGTCCGGTGAGTGACAGTACCCCCCCTTTTAAAGGTGGGCACAGAACGCCTGGAACCGGGCTTGTCCGGATTTTTGGAATAAAACTTCTTCAGAAGGGCAGGAGCATTAAGATCTTCAGCTTTGATCCATGAACGCTCCTCAGGACCAAAGCCCTTCCAATGAACGAGGAAACGGAGGACTCCTCGCGAAATTTTTGCATCCAATACCTCAGTAATCTCGAAATCCTCCTCCTGATGAACTTGAACTGGCTGCGGTGCTGAGGAAGGAGTCGAGAAACGGTTGATGATGAGAGGTTTGAGCAAGGACACATGGAAGGCATTGGAGATCCGAAGATTCTTAGGAAGAAGAAGTTTAACACATACTGGATTGATAACTTGAATGATCCTATATGGACCAATAAAACGAGGGGCGAATTTCATAGATGGAACCTTCAAACGAATATTTTTGGTAGATAACCAGACACGATCTCCAATTTTTAGTGGTGGAATAGCCCGCCTCTTCTTATCTGCGAAAGACTTATATTTGTTAGATGTCTTCTTTAAACAGGTTTTGACCTGAGACCAGATATTTTTGAAGGTCTGACAAGCAGTCTCCACAGCAGGAACTTGGGTGGGCGGGAGGGCAGGAAATTCCGGAAAAGACGGATGGTGACCGTAGACCACAAAGAATGGAGTTTTGGATGATGACTCATGGTACATGTTGTTATGGGCGAATTCAGCCCAAGGGAGCAATTCTACCCAGTTGTCTTGGTTGGCTGAAGAGAACATCCTAATAAAAGTCTCAAGATCTTGATTGACTCGTTCCGTTTGTCCGTTAGATTGCGGATGGTAAGACGATGAGAGTGCTAATCGTATGCCCAAGGTTTTACAAAGGGCCCGCCAGAATCTGGAAACGAATTGTACTCCTCTATCTGACACAATCTCAGACGGACATCCATGGATGCGGAAGATTTCTTTAATGAAATGTTCAGCCAGAGTAGACGAGGAAGGTAAACCGGACAGAGGGACGAAATGAGCCATCTTCGAAAATCTGTCTACCACTACCCAAATAGTATTGTGATTCTTACTTGGTGGCAAATCAGTAACGAAATCCATACTAATATGGGTCCAAGGCTTGGACGGAATGGGTAGTGGTCGCAGCAACCCTGCTGGAGTTCTGCGGGAGGATTTGAACTGAGAACATAAATCACAGGAAGCAATAAACTCTTTGACGTCTCTCCTCATTGAAGGCCACCAGTAACTACGAGAGAGAATCTCAAAGGTCTTATGTTCACCGGCGTGTCCAGAAAAACGAGAGGCATGGAACCACGAAAGGATTTTCCTCCTCAGAGTAGGAGGCACGAGGGTCTTCCCAAATGGTAGCATTTTGGTGGATGAAGCAGCCAGAGAAATACATTTGGGGTCTAGAATAGCATGGTTGGGAACCTCTTCTACATCAGAGGACGTCACAAAAGCTCGAGATAGAGCGTCAGCTTTCTTGTTCTTAGCAGCTGGTTTGAAGGTTATAATTAATTCAAAACGGGAAAAGAAAAGAGACCATTGTCACTCACCGGACTGTGAGTGCTTCTTCCCGGACATTTAGGAACCGTGGCCGTCCTCCATCCTGAGGGACTGCGCATGCGCAGCCCTTTCTATACCTCCAGTGTATGTTCCTTTAACTTAATTGGCAGATCAGGCAACCTCCCTATATTAAGCACCTGTGGTCATCACCACATTGCCTGATCTTGGAGTCTCATTCCCCATGAGTCTCTGAAGGTGTTCCTGTGTTTCCTTGTTTATTCAGCCCTGCTGATTCCTGTGGTTTCCAAACCACTTCTACCTCTGTGGTTTCCAAACCACTTCTGCTACTGTGGTTCCCATACCACTTCTACCATCTACTGAATCATCGTGACTGTGAGCTGATTCCTATCCGCTGCCTCCGTGCACTACAGTCTTCTAATCACTTCAACTCTACCATGTATCATTGGGACTGTTAGCTGATGCCTATCCGCTGCCTCCGTGCATTACAGGCTTCAACCACATCCACTCACCTGTTCATGATTGTGACTGCCAGCTGATTCCTATCCGCTGCCTCCGTGCACTACAGTCTTCAACCTGCAACCCGTCTGTGTTTCATCGTGACTGTTTGGCTGATTCCTATCCGCTGCCTCTGTGCGCTTCAGTCTTCAGTCCTTGTCAACGCTCCCGTGTTTTCTTGAGTCTGCCTCCACTATTGCTACCCGCTATTCTCCGTGATCAACAGTGCCTGTTCAACTCTGCTCTCCCGTGTCCCATCGTTACTGCACCTGCTGGTTGCTATTGGCTACCTCCGTGTTCCCGCAGAGACCCGCTGCTGCTACTCCTCAGCACTACTCATCCATCTACTGCTGATCCGCTCTCCACGCTTTCCTGTGTTCCCTGCTGGTCTACCTTCCCGTGCGCTGCACCTACTAGACCACCGCTTCACCCATTCAGGGACTTCGCATCCTGCCGGCCTCCTGCCGTTCAGGTATCTCTGCACTCCTGTCTGACTGCCTCCTGAACCACGGTATGCATACTTCTCATTGACTGTGCTGTGTATTGCATACCTTGCTGGACTGTGTTGGTTCTCCTCTGGAGTGTGCTATCCGCTGAGTCTATTGCCATCATTGACTGTGTTATCTTATGCTGGACTACTTCAAGAGACTTTCTATATTGGCAGTATTGTTCAGTCATTTATCCATTTATATTGTGCATATTACTGTGGATCAAAGTCAAGGTGCCCGTGTATATATTGTGTTGCAGTCTCTCCCCGTGCACCTCCTCACATATATATTCAGTAGTACAACTTGCTAGTGGCAGACCACTGACTCCTGTTTACAGTTTCACCTGTTCCAGTATCCTCTCACATAGCAGTGGTACAACTTGCTAACGCAGACCACTGACTCCCCGGATATCTCCACTTGGATTCCATTCCTTCACTCAGACAGCGGTACAACTTGCTATCCGCAGACCGCTGACTCTCATCACCTCCTCGTTTCTGTTGGACATTCCTCCTCACTATAGCAGTGGTACAACTTGCTACCGCAGACCACTGACTACCTTCACGTGTCCTTTGTCCATACAGTTCCTCGTGTATTACTACCTCCATATTGCCAGTGCTGCTAGTCATAGACTTTCCTGAGCATCTTATCATCTGCTATTTCCTGTTCCGTGATCACCCTGCTACCAGAGTACCATATTACCACCTATACTGCTCTGGTAAGCCTATCACCTGGTGATCCCTGGGTAAAGACTCCTAGTGCCCGTGACAGTAAGATCAGGCCATGACAGACCCAGATACGGAACCTACTGCTAAAGAGATGCTGCAGCATCTGGTCAGTCGTGTGGAGCAACAGGATGCTCGCCAACAGCTGTTACTTCAATGTTACCAATCGTTAACCTCCCAAGGAACATCTGGACAGACTGTTACAGCTAGTATTGAAGCTCCTGTGCTTTCCTCCGTTTCCCCAGTGCCATCCCAGGTGTCTACAGCTCCTACGCTTCACCTGCCTACTCCGTCAAAATATGACGGGGACCCCAAAACTTGTAGAGGTTTCCTTAACCAATGTTCAGTCCATTTTGAACTCCAACCTCAAAATTTTTCTACCCATCGTTCCAGAGTGGCCTATCTTATCTCATTGTTTTCTGGACAAGCCCTGGCTTGGGCCTCCCCTCTGTGGGAAAGAAACGATCCAATTCTACAAGATAGTGCCAAATTCATTTCATTCCACGTTCCGAAGTGTGTTCGATGAACCAGGTCGTGTGACCTCCGCTGCTTCCAGCATTCTTCGTTTGCGACAAGGCTCCCATACAGTAGGACAGTATGTCATTCAATTTAGGATCTTAGCCTCTGAACTTCAGTGGAACACTGAAGCATTAGTTGCCGCCTTCTGGCAGGGGCTCTCCGATAAAATTAAAGATGCACTGACTACCCAAGAGCTTCCTTCGTCACTAGAAGATTTGATCTCTCTTTGCCATCGTGTAGACATGAGATTTCGTGAAAGAATGAGAAAACAACTTCTGCTAAAGCACCTCTTCGTTTAAACCCTCAATTTCGTCCAGTTTCACCTTCTGTGATTCCCATGGAGATAGGACGTTCCAAATTATCTTTAGAAGAGAGGAAACGAAGAGTAAAGAATAGACTCTGTATCTATTGTGCTGATTCCACACATATGCTCAGTTCTTGCCCTAAGAAATCGGGAAATGCCAGGCCCTAACTAGTTCTGGAGAGGTGAAGTTAGGGTCCCTGGAGTCCTCTCCATTGTCTATGAAATCTAAAGTCTGCGCTTTCGATGTTACGATTTCCTTTGCTACTAAATCCTTTGAGTCACAGGCATTGATTGATTCCGGAGCAGCAGGAAATTTCATTTCTAAATCACTAGTGAATCAATGGTCCCTACCAGTGATCACTTTAAAAACACCCATTACTGTGACGGCTATAGATGGATCACGTCTCATCAATGGTCTCATCACCCAGAGTACGTCTCCAGTAACCCTTCAGATTGGTGTACTACACCATGAAGAAATTTCGTTTTTAATTCTTCCTGTTACGACAAGTCCGATTGTCTTAGGCCTTCCATGGCTTCAATGTCACTCTCCCCAGATTGACTGGCGCACCCCTCAAGTTACGTCTTGGGGGCCTGAATGTCACCATCGTTGTCTCTCTCAAGTTATTCCTCTTAAAGTACAGCAATCTTCCATCTCATCTTCCTCCCCGGGACTCCCTCCTCAGTATGCTTCATTTGCCGATGTGTTTGATAAAGCTCAGTCTGAACGTCTTCCTCCTCATCGTTCTTGGGATTGTCCGATCGACCTTCTACCTGGCAAGACTCCTCCCAGGGGGTCGGGTCTATCCTCTCTCGTTACCTGAAACTCAAGCCACATCTGAGTACATACAGGAGAATCTCCAGCGTGGGTTCATTCGACCTTCCACCTCTCCCGCTGGAGCTGGGTTCTTCTTCGTCAAAAAGAAGGATGGATCATTACGCCCTTGTATAGATTTTCGTGGACTCAACGCCATTACTATCAAGAATCGGTATCCCATTCCGCTGATCACTGAGCTATTTGATCGCATCAAGGGAGCTCGGATATTTACTAAGTTGGATCTTCGTGGTGCCTACAATTTAATTAGAATCCGTTCCGGTGACGAATGGAAGACCGCGTTTAACACCAGAGATGGGCATTACGAATATTTAGTAATGCCCTTCGGGCTGTGTAATGCCCCCGCGGTTTTCCAGGGTTTCATCAATGAGATCTTTCGGGACTTATTATATGTATGTGTCGTTGTCTACCTGGACGACATATTGATCTTCTCACAGGACCTGCCTTCTCATCACCAACATGTGGCAGAGGTCCTCTCCAGACTACGGAAAAACTCATTGTTCTGTAAATTGGAAAAATGTTCATTCGAGTTACCCCAGATTCCATTCTTGGGGTATATAGTTTCCGGAGTTGGCCTGAAGATGGATCCAGACAAAGTAAATGCTGTACTACATTGGCCTCAGCCAACTACTCTTCGTGCCATCCAGCGTTTTTTAGGTTTTGCCAATTACTATAGACGCTTCATTCAAGACTTCTCATCCATTGCATCTCCCATTGTGGCCTTAACTCGGAAAGGGGCTAATACTAAGCAATGGTCATCTGAGGCTCTCCAAGCCTTTCAAATCCTCAAAGAGTCCTTCTCGTCTGCTCCCATTCTGCGACAACCTGATGTGACACTCCCCTTCTTCCTAGAAGTAGATGCCTCTAATGTGGGCTTAGGAGCTATTCTCTCCCAACGCTCGGAGCAACAAAAATTACATCCTTGTGCCTTCTACTCTCGGGGTCTTCTGCCCGCAGAGAAAAACTATACTATCGGGGACAAGGAGTTGCTGGCCATCAAAGCTGCATTAGAGGAATGGAGATACTTGTTGGAAGGAGCTCGCCATCCGGTGACGATCTTCACGGATCATAAGAACTTGTCATATTTGCAATCTGCTCAATGCTTGAACCCTCGTCAAGCAAGATGGTCTCTTTTCTTTTCCCGTTTTGAATTAATTATAACCTTCAAACCAGCTGCTAAGAACAAGAAAGCTGACGCTCTATCTCGAGCTTTTGTGACGTCCTCTGATGTAGAAGAGGTTCCCAACCATGCTATTCTAGACCCCAAATGTATTTCTCTGGCTGCTTCATCCACCAAAATGCTACCATTTGGGAAGACCCTCGTGCCTCCTACTCTGAGGAGGAAAATCCTTTCGTGGTTCCATGCCTCTCGTTTTTCTGGACACGCCGGTGAACATAAGACCTTTGAGATTCTCTCTCGTAGTTACTGGTGGCCTTCAATGAGGAGAGACGTCAAAGAGTTTATTGCTTCCTGTGATTTATGTTCTCAGTTCAAATCCTCCCGCAGAACTCCAGCAGGGTTGCTGCGACCACTACCCATTCCGTCCAAGCCTTGGACCCATATTAGTATGGATTTCGTTACTGATTTGCCACCAAGTAAGAATCACAATACTATTTGGGTAGTGGTAGACAGATTTTCGAAGATGGCTCATTTCGTCCCTCTGTCCGGTTTACCTTCCTCGTCTACTCTGGCTGAACATTTCATTAAAGAAATCTTCCGCATCCATGGATGTCCGTCTGAGATTGTGTCAGATAGAGGAGTACAATTCGTTTCCAGATTCTGGCGGGCCCTTTGTAAAACCTTGGGCATACGATTAGCACTCTCATCGTCTTACCATCCGCAATCTAACGGACAAACGGAACGAGTCAATCAAGATCTTGAGACTTTTATTAGGATGTTCTCTTCAGCCAACCAAGACAACTGGGTAGAATTGCTCCCTTGGGCTGAATTCGCCCATAACAACATGTACCATGAGTCATCATCCAAAACTCCATTCTTTGTGGTCTACGGTCACCATCCGTCTTTTCCGGAATTTCCTGCCCTCCCGCCCACCCAAGTTCCTGCTGTGGAGACTGCTTGTCAGACCTTCAAAAATATCTGGTCTCAGGTCAAAACCTGTTTAAAGAAGACATCTAACAAATATAAGTCTTTCGCAGATAAGAAGAGGCGGGCTATTCCACCACTAAAAATTGGAGATCGTGTCTGGTTATCTACCAAAAATATTCGTTTGAAGGTTCCATCTATGAAATTCGCCCCTCGTTTTATTGGTCCATATAGGATCATTCAAGTTATCAATCCAGTATGTGTTAAACTTCTTCTTCCTAAGAATCTTCGGATCTCCAATGCCTTCCATGTGTCCTTGCTCAAACCTCTCATCATCAACCGTTTCTCGACTCCTTCCTCAGCACCGCAGCCAGTTCAAGTTCATCAGGAGGAGGATTTCGAGATTACTGAGGTATTGGATGCAAAAATTTCGCGAGGAGTCCTCCGTTTCCTCGTTCATTGGAAGGGCTTTGGTCCTGAGGAGCGTTCATGGATCAAAGCTGAAGATCTTAATGCTCCTGCCCTTCTGAAGAAGTTTTATTCCAAAAATCCGGACAAGCCCGGTTCCAGGCGTTCTGTGCCCACCTTTAAAAGGGGGGGTACTGTCACTCACCGGACTGTGAGTGCTTCTTCCCGGACATTTAGGAACCGTGGCCGTCCTCCATCCTGAGGGACTGCGCATGCGCAGCCCTTTCTATACCTCCAGTGTATGTTCCTTTAACTTAATTGGCAGATCAGGCAACCTCCCTATATTAAGCACCTGTGGTCATCACCACATTGCCTGATCTTGGAGTCTCATTCCCCATGAGTCTCTGAAGGTGTTCCTGTGTTTCCTTGTTTATTCAGCCCTGCTGATTCCTGTGGTTTCCAAACCACTTCTACCTCTGTGGTTTCCAAACCACTTCTGCTACTGTGGTTCCCATACCACTTCTACCATCTACTGAATCATCGTGACTGTGAGCTGATTCCTATCCGCTGCCTCCGTGCACTACAGTCTTCTAATCACTTCAACTCTACCATGTATCATTGGGACTGTTAGCTGATGCCTATCCGCTGCCTCCGTGCATTACAGGCTTCAACCACATCCACTCACCTGTTCATGATTGTGACTGCCAGCTGATTCCTATCCGCTGCCTCCGTGCACTACAGTCTTCAACCTGCAACCCGTCTGTGTTTCATCGTGACTGTTTGGCTGATTCCTATCCGCTGCCTCTGTGCGCTTCAGTCTTCAGTCCTTGTCAACGCTCCCGTGTTTTCTTGAGTCTGCCTCCACTATTGCTACCCGCTATTCTCCGTGATCAACAGTGCCTGTTCAACTCTGCTCTCCCGTGTCCCATCGTTACTGCACCTGCTGGTTGCTATTGGCTACCTCCGTGTTCCCGCAGAGACCCGCTGCTGCTACTCCTCAGCACTACTCATCCATCTACTGCTGATCCGCTCTCCACGCTTTCCTGTGTTCCCTGCTGGTCTACCTTCCCGTGCGCTGCACCTACTAGACCACCGCTTCACCCATTCAGGGACTTCGCATCCTGCCGGCCTCCTGCCGTTCAGGTATCTCTGCACTCCTGTCTGACTGCCTCCTGAACCACGGTATGCATACTTCTCATTGACTGTGCTGTGTATTGCATACCTTGCTGGACTGTGTTGGTTCTCCTCTGGAGTGTGCTATCCGCTGAGTCTATTGCCATCATTGACTGTGTTATCTTATGCTGGACTACTTCAAGAGACTTTCTATATTGGCAGTATTGTTCAGTCATTTATCCATTTATATTGTGCATATTACTGTGGATCAAAGTCAAGGTGCCCGTGTATATATTGTGTTGCAGTCTCTCCCCGTGCACCTCCTCACATATATATTCAGTAGTACAACTTGCTAGTGGCAGACCACTGACTCCTGTTTACAGTTTCACCTGTTCCAGTATCCTCTCACATAGCAGTGGTACAACTTGCTAACGCAGACCACTGACTCCCCGGATATCTCCACTTGGATTCCATTCCTTCACTCAGACAGCGGTACAACTTGCTATCCGCAGACCGCTGACTCTCATCACCTCCTCGTTTCTGTTGGACATTCCTCCTCACTATAGCAGTGGTACAACTTGCTACCGCAGACCACTGACTACCTTCACGTGTCCTTTGTCCATACAGTTCCTCGTGTATTACTACCTCCATATTGCCAGTGCTGCTAGTCATAGACTTTCCTGAGCATCTTATCATCTGCTATTTCCTGTTCCGTGATCACCCTGCTACCAGAGTACCATATTACCACCTATACTGCTCTGGTAAGCCTATCACCTGGTGATCCCTGGGTAAAGACTCCTAGTGCCCGTGACAACCATCTTGCTTGACGAGGGTTCAAGCATTGAGCAGATTGCAAATATGACAAGTTCTTATGATCCGTGAAGATCGTCACCGGATGGCGAGCTCCTTCCAACAAGTATCTCCATTCCTCTAATGCAGCTTTGATGGCCAGCAACTCCTTGTCCCCGATAGTATAGTTTTTCTCTGCGGGCAGAAGACCCCGAGAGTAGAAGGCACAAGGATGTAATTTTTGTTGCTCCGAGCGTTGGGAGAGAATAGCTCCTAAGCCCACATTAGAGGCATCTACTTCTAGGAAGAAGGGGAGTGTCACATCAGGTTGTCGCAGAATGGGAGCAGACGAGAAGGACTCTTTGAGGATTTGAAAGGCTTGGAGAGCCTCAGATGACCATTGCTTAGTATTAGCCCCTTTCCGAGTTAAGGCCACAATGGAAGATGCAATGGATGAGAAGTCTTGAATGAAGCGTCTATAGTAATTGGCAAAACCTAAAAAACGCTGGATGGCACGAAGAGTAGTTGGCTGAGGCCAATGTAGTACAGCATTTACTTTGTCTGGATCCATCTTCAGGCCAACTCCGGAAACTATATACCCCAAGAATGGAATCTGGGGTAACTCGAATGAACATTTTTCCAATTTACAGAACAATGAGTTTTTCCGTAGTCTGGAGAGGACCTCTGCCACATGTTGGTGATGAGAAGGCAGGTCCTGTGAGAAGATCAATATGTCGTCCAGGTAGACAACGACACATACATATAATAAGTCCCGAAAGATCTCATTGATGAAACCCTGGAAAACCGCGGGGGCATTACACAGCCCGAAGGGCATTACTAAATATTCGTAATGCCCATCTCTGGTGTTAAACGCGGTCTTCCATTCGTCACCGGAACGGATTCTAATTAAATTGTAGGCACCACGAAGATCCAACTTAGTAAATATCCGAGCTCCCTTGATGCGATCAAATAGCTCAGTGATCAGCGGAATGGGATACCGATTCTTGATAGTAATGGCGTTGAGTCCACGAAAATCTATACAAGGGCGTAATGATCCATCCTTCTTTTTGACGAAGAAGAACCCAGCTCCAGCGGGAGAGGTGGAAGGTCGAATGAACCCACGCTGGAGATTCTCCTGTATGTACTCAGATGTGGCTTGAGTTTCAGGTAACGAGAGAGGATAGACCCGACCCCTGGGAGGAGTCTTGCCAGGTAGAAGGTCGATCGGACAATCCCAAGAACGATGAGGAGGAAGATGTTCAGACTGAGCTTTATCAAACACATCGGCAAATGAAGCATACTGAGGAGGGAGTCCCGGGGAGGAAGATGAGATGGAAGATTGCTGTACTTTAAGAGGAATAACTTGAGAGAGACAACGATGGTGACATTCAGGCCCCCAAGACGTAACTTGAGGGGTGCGCCAGTCAATCTGGGGAGAGTGACATTGAAGCCATGGAAGGCCTAAGACAATCGGACTTGTCGTAACAGGAAGAATTAAAAACGAAATTTCTTCATGGTGTAGTACACCAATCTGAAGGGTTACTGGAGACGTACTCTGGGTGATGAGACCATTGATGAGACGTGATCCATCTATAGCCGTCACAGTAATGGGTGTTTTTAAAGTGATCACTGGTAGGGACCATTGATTCACTAGTGATTTAGAAATGAAATTTCCTGCTGCTCCGGAATCAATCAATGCCTGTGACTCAAAGGATTTAGTAGCAAAGGAAATCGTAACATCGAAAGCGCAGACTTTAGATTTCATAGACAATGGAGAGGACTCCAGGGACCCTAACTTCACCTCTCCAGAACTAGTTAGGGCCTGGCATTTCCCGATTTCTTAGGGCAAGAACTGAGCATATGTGTGGAATCAGCACAATAGATACAGAGTCTATTCTTTACTCTTCGTTTCCTCTCTTCTAAAGATAATTTGGAACGTCCTATCTCCATGGGAATCACAGAAGGTGAAACTGGACGAAATTGAGGGTTTAAACGAAGAGGTGCTTTAGCAGAAGTTGTTTTCTCAGATTCTCTTTCACGAAATCTCATGTCTACACGATGGCAAAGAGAGATCAAATCTTCTAGTGACGAAGGAAGCTCTTGGGTAGTCAGTGCATCTTTAATTTTATCGGAGAGCCCCTGCCAGAAGGCGGCAACTAATGCTTCAGTGTTCCACTGAAGTTCAGAGGCTAAGATCCTAAATTGAATGACATACTGTCCTACTGTATGGGAGCCTTGTCGCAAACGAAGAATGCTGGAAGCAGCGGAGGTCACACGACCTGGTTCATCGAACACACTTCGGAACGTGGAAATGAATTTGGCACTATCTTGTAGAATTGGATCGTTTCTTTCCCACAGAGGGGAGGCCCAAGCCAGGGCTTGTCCAGAAAACAATGAGATAAGATAGGCCACTCTGGAACGATGGGTAGAAAAATTTTGAGGTTGGAGTTCAAAATGGACTGAACATTGGTTAAGGAAACCTCTACAAGTTTTGGGGTCCCCGTCATATTTTGACGGAGTAGGCAGGTGAAGCGTAGGAGCTGTAGACACCTGGGATGGCACTGGGGAAACGGAGGAAAGCACAGGAGCTTCAATACTAGCTGTAACAGTCTGTCCAGATGTTCCTTGGGAGGTTAACGATTGGTAACATTGAAGTAACAGCTGTTGGCGAGCATCCTGTTGCTCCACACGGCTGACCAGATGCTGCAGCATCTCTTTAGCAGTAGGTTCCGTATCTGGGTCTGTCATGGCCTGATCTTACTGTCACGGGCACTAGGAGTCTTTACCCAGGGATCACCAGGTGATAGGCTTACCAGAGCAGTATAGGTGGTAATATGGTACTCTGGTAGCAGGGTGATCACGGAACAGGAAATAGCAGATGATGAGATGCTCAGGAAAGTCTATGACTAGCAGCACTGGCAATATGGAGGTAGTAATACACGAGGAACTGTATGGACAAAGGACACGTGAAGGTAGTCAGTGGTCTGCGGTAGCAAGTTGTACCACTGCTATAGTGAGGAGGAATGTCCAACAGAAACGAGGAGGTGATGAGAGTCAGCGGTCTGCGGATAGCAAGTTGTACCGCTGTCCGAGTGAAGGAATGGAATCCAAGTGGAGGTATCCGGGGAGTCAGTGGTCTGCGTTAGCAAGTTGTACCACTGCTATGTGAGAGGATACTGGAACAGGTGAAACTGTAAACAGGAGTCAGTGGTCTGCCACTAGCAAGTGGTACTACTGAATATATATGTGAGGAGGTGCACGGGGAGAGACTGCAACACAATATATACACGGGCACCTTGACTTTGATCCACAGTAATATGCACAATATAAATGTATAAATGACTGAACAACACTGCCAATATAGAAAGTCTCTTGAAGTAATCCGGCATGAGATAACACAGTCAATGGTGGCAGTAGAGTCAGCAGATAGTACACTCCAGAGGAGAACCAACACAGTCAATGATGGCAATAGACTCAGCGGATAGTACACTCCAGAGGAGAACCAACACAGTCCAGCAAGGTATGCAATACACAGCACAGTCAATGGGAAGTATGCATACCGTGGTTCAGGAGAAGGCAGTCAGACAGGAGTGCAGGGATACCTGAAGGGCAGGAGGCCAGCAGGATACCAGTCCCTGGATGGGTGAAGCAGGAGTCTAGCAGGTGCAGCGCACAGGTAGGTAGACCAGCAGGGAACACAGGAAGGCGTGGAGAGCGGATCAGCAGTAGATGGATGAGTAGCGCTGAGAAGTAACAGCAGCGGGTCTCTGCGGGAACACGGAGGTAACCAATAGCAACCAGCAGGTGCAGTAACGATGGGACACCGGAGCAGAGTTGAACTGGAACAGATGATCACGGAGAGTAGCGGGTAGCAATAGTGGCGGCAGACTCAAGGAAACACGGTAGAGTAGACAAGGACTGAAGACTGAAGCGCACAGAGGCAGCGGATAGGAATCAGCTAAACAGTCACGATGAAACACAGACGGGTTGCAGGTTGAAGACTGTAGTGCACGGAGGCAGCGGGTAGGAATCACCTAGCAGTCACGATGATGAAACACAGACGAGTTGCAGGTTGAAGACTGTAGTGCACGGAGGCAGCGGATAGGCATCAGCCAAACAGTCACGATGATGAAACACAGACGAGTTGCAGGTTGAAGCCTGTAGTGCACGGAGGCAGCGGATAGGAATCAGCTGGCAGTCACAATCATGAACAGGTGAGTGGATGTGGTTGAAGCCTGTAATGCACGGAGGCAGCGGATAGGCATCAGCTAACAGTCCCAATGATACATGGTAGAGTTGAAGTGGTTAGAAGACTGTAGTGCACGGAGGCAGCGGATAGGAATCAGCTCACAGCCACGATGATACAGTAGATGGTAGAAGTGGTATGGGAACCACAGTAGTAGAAGTGGTTTGGAAACCACAGAGGTAGAAGTGGCTTGGAAACCACAGGAATCAGCAGGGCTGAATAAGCAAGGAAACACAGGAACACCCTCAGAGACTCATGGGGAACGAGACTCCAAGATCAGGCAACGTGGTGATGACCACAGGTGCTTAATATAGGGAGGTTGCCTGATCTGCCAATTAAGTTAAAGGAACATACACTGGAGGTATAGAAAGGGCTGCGCATGCGCAGTCCCTCAGGATGGAGGACGGCCACGGTTCCTAAATGTCCGGGAAGAAGCACTCACAGTCCGGTGAGTGACAGGGACAGTCCCAGGGCCAATGAGGGGGGAGATGTTCAGATCTCGTTTTATCATCTGACATCTGAAAATGAAGAGTAGTGTTCCAGGAGGAGTTTACACTTGGTCTCAGAAGAGATGCTAGTAGAGGCAAGGGGTCGAACTAGATAAAGATAATCTCGAAAACAAGATGGACTCCAGGATAAAACTTAAGAGGTGGTCCAGTTCATTTGAGGCGAATGCCGTTGGAGCCATGGCAACCCCAGGATAACAGGGTTGGTAGAGGACGGCAAGACATGAAAGAAGATTATCCCTCTGTGTAATGCACCTACCTGAAGAATGATAGGCTTAGTGCTGCACTTGATTAGTCAATTAGAGATGCAGGAACCATCAATAGCAGTGATGGAGACAGGAGATTCCAAAGGATGCGTAAGCAAAGAACCTTGAGACACGAGGGAGAGTGAAATAAAATTCCCAGACACTCCAGAATCCAATAAGGTGTGGGAATGGATAGGACCTAATATACCATACAAAGTAATAGGGAAAGAACAAATCTTAGCTAGGTTAGACGGAGGAGAGGGTTTAACGTTACCCAATCTGACTTCTCCGGAACAGATTAGGGCTTGGCGTTTCCCGACTTCTTAGGACAATTATTGAGCATGTGGCCAGGGTCGGCGAAGTAGATACACAGCTTGTTCTTAAATCTTTGGTCGCGCTCCTCTGGAGTCAAGCAAGACGGTCCCAGTTGCATTGGTTCGTCCTCAGAATTTGGGGAAAAAAACATGTTGACCTAGGCATGGAATGTCAGGAATTATCCCTTTCAGCAGCCCTTTCGCGAAAATAAAGGTCCACACGATTACATAGAGAGATAATGGCATCCAATTTAGTTGGTAGTACCTGGGATGCCAGAGCATCCTTGATTTTATTGGATAATCCCTGCCAAAATGTAGCCACCAAAGCGTTGTTGTTCCAACGCAACTCAGATGCGGAAGCTGATGACATACTGAGCCACTGATCATGAACCCTGGCTACCATTTACCCTGTAACTTGTGAACGTCTTGTGGTGTTGTGCTCTCGTAATAAAGCCTAATTTTGGATATATTCTGGTCTAGTCAAATGAGTTGAATCTCACAGAGAATAACTGCCATCACAGCTCAGGGTGGTATTCTCACAATAGGGATAATAAAATATAACAGGGCAATGATCTCAAACAGTAGTAGCTCATGATTTACAAATAGAGCAATAGGAAATGGTCATATTCCATGTTTTATTCCAAATTAGATTTTATGGGTGGACTTCATACAAGTTGTATACGCAACAAAACCCTGCCTGCTAGATGTTAATGACAGATACTTGTGCCTCTTCCTCCTAGCAACAAGTAAGAAGTAGAGTGTAGGACCTGCTGGTATAAAACATGTTTATGATTCCATCCAACTAATAATCTCGTAAGCTCCCTTTGCTGCTCCCTCCTGAACCTACCTGATGGCTGCCTTTTCCAGTGACATGTTCTAGTGTGTGAAACTAGACAGTGCAGTGTTAAAGTAAATACAGATGCAGCACATTTTGTTTGGATAAGGAAAGGAATTAACTTCCTGTCACACATTCCATTGGGCCACACAGCACTTTAATAGTGTTACTAGTTCTGGAAGCCTTAATTTAACTTCTCATACAGCACTGGGGGCAGGAATGAGGTACCTATCGGCCTTTTTTTCCTGTTGACTTTTATTCCAGGGGTATCGATATAATGGAACAACCAACATACTAGTTCTAGTCTACCTATCCTGGCACCACTGATGTAGTGTTAGGCCTGGGGGTTACCAAAATAATGAACCAAATCTCTGTGAGGTTCTTCCACCATGCATCTACAGTATTTCTGTATTTAGTATATATTCGCCAGCTGAAGTGGAATTACATTCCCCAGCTTGCCAAGTCAGTAGCTGGTATGGTACTCTGGGAATATAAGTGAAAGCCTACCATTGTAAGGGTATTGGGCCTTATTCATTAAGGAAAGTTAAGCAGAAAATTGAATAACTTTTCTTACTCAAGTTTTCTGGACAAAACCATGTTGCAATGCAAGGGATGCAAATGAGTTCATTATTTTGCACAGAAGGAAAATGTTGGCTGTTTTTCATGTAGCACACAAACACTTGATAGCTTATTTGTACACTGAAATTTAAAGTTGATCTAGGACATGCCCTACCCCAACTATAAATCTGCTATCACATTTTAAATTTACCTCCCCCTCCAATGCAACATGATTTTTTTTCCTTACTTAATTTTGCTTAATTTTCCTTTATGAATCAGGGATATCTTGACTAGATATTTTTCATCTGATCTATATTCTGTACTGTATACTGGATATATAGTTATTGTGCTATAAACATGCATCCACATTGCACAGTAATTCTATATCTAGTATGCTGTATATAAAATAAGTGCAAAACATGAAATCATATTTTTTAAACAATGCTTCCCATAATGCATGCATAAAACCAGTTCCTAAGTGCGATTGTTAAGTGCTAATCTCACAATGCATGGGTGGGTTACACCGCCTCCACAGGCTGTTCATACCTACTTCAGTTGGACCCTGTCACTTTGGATTATGTGGTCCCCTACCATTGATTAATCCAGTTTATTGCTCACAATACACTCACAATACACTTTATTTACAACAAACAATACATTTATAATTGAAGAAAAATATTCTTGAACAAACTTTTTAATAGACAAGAGACATTGAGCAATATTTTTTAATAGTCCTAAAAACAATTGAAAAAAAATATAAAATTAAAATGAAAAATAAATAAAAATAGAAATAAAAATATAATAATAAAGAAAAGAAATAAAAGAAATAAAAATATTATTTATAAAACTCGTACCGAAAAATTACCTTTGTAGCAATTAAAAAATTATATTAAAATAAGGAAAACACAATGTTAATATTAACAATAATTGTGAAGCCTTTTTTAAAATAAAATAGCACAATTAAAAATCCATTAGGTTATCTAGTACTATATGATTCTAATATTCTTCTGGCATTTAATTCATTCTATACCAATACATTTTAGACAATTTGGTTCACATTTATGTTAAACTGTTCCAAGTAAATAAGTGATCAGCTTGTTCATTCATTTTTTCTTATATAACTGTCATATTTTGTTTATATTATTTGTCACAAGTGCAAACCAATACATATATTTTGTGTATGTTCTTTAGCTTACTAATATGCGATCCAATTTTATATACTTCAGCAGACATATATAATTTAAAACTATTTGTGCATTTAAAACACTCTTTGGATTAATGACCTTATTTATCTGTTTGGTGAAGCGTACTGGGACATAATATTTGTTTTAAATTGAGGTCTGGGTCTTACTGTAGATTTGGTTTTAGTAATGGGACCATTAATAAAAATGTATTTGTATATTGCTAAATTGTGAGATGAAAAGAGATCCTGTATATCCTTGTTCTATTGATCTGTTTTTACTCCATTACTTTCTAATAAAGACTTTCTCTCTATTCTACAGCCTTTATTACATGCTTGAAGTATAATCTGGCCAGAATAATCTCTTTCCAAAAAGCAACTTTTTAGGAAATCCAATTGTTCAATAAAAAATTATTCATCCTCACAATTTCTCCTTTGCCATAAAACTTGCCATTGGTTTACCTAAAATGAGATCAATACTTATTTTAATATTCAATATACCATTCAGATCCAAAAATACTTTATTGGCTTGAGAGAATGAATAGATAAAGTTTAGATTTAAATATACTTTTCCTAAAATCATGTACAAAATTTTACAAAGTTTTATAATTATTATTATCATTTATTTGTTGGGCGCCACAAGGTTTCCGCAGCGTCTTACATAGTATAAACAGTAGACCATACAGGGTGAAACATTACAAAACAGTAAACACAAAGTTCCAATGCTTCAGAAACTCCAGGGAGACATATGGAGTAAATACGGAGCAGAAGAGTCGGTATGGAGACAGGAGGGGAGAGGGGCCCTGCTCATGTGAGCTTACATCCTAAGGTGGACAAAACTGGCATGAAAGGGAGGCAGTGATGCGAGGGAGAAAAAGGAACTAGGGGAGAGGGGGAGAACTGCAGAGTAGATGAGGGGTTAAGTGGATGCTTGGAAGGCTTTCAGGAACAGGTGAGTTTTGAGTGCCGTTTGAAGGAGCACAGATTGGGAGCGATACGGATGGAGCGAGGGAGGTCATTCCAGTGCAGGGGGGCAACTCGGGAGAAGTCTTGGATTCTGGAGTGGGAAGAGGTGATAAGAGTGGAGGAGAGGCAGCGATCATTGGCTGAGCGCAGGGAGCGGGCAGGAGTGTGAATGGAGAGGAGGTTAGAGATATAGGGGGCAGTAGACTGGGAGAGAGCTTTGTAAGTGATAGTAAGGAGTTTAAAGAGGATTCTGTACGGGAAAGGGAGCCAATGTAAGGCATGGTAGAGAGGGGAGGCAGAGGAGGAGCGGCGTGAGAGAAAGATGAGTCTAGCACCCGCATTAAGTACATATTATTAATTATTAATTATTATTATTATTATTATTATTATTATCATTGTTATTAATATTTTGGGCAGCACAGTGGCTTAGTGGCTAGTACTTCTGCCTCACAGAACTGGGGTCATGAGTTTGCTTCCTGACCATGGCCTTATCTGTGTGGAGATTGTAAGTTCTCCCCATGTTTCCATGGGTTTCCTCTGGGTGATCCAGTATCCTTCCATGCTCCAAAAACATACCTGGTAGGCTAATTGGCTACTATCAATTTGAGCCTAGTCTCTCTCAGTGTCTGTGTGTGTATATGTTAGAGAATTTAGACTGTAAGCCCCAATGGGGCAGGGACCGATGTGAGTGAGTTCTCTGTACAGCGCTGCGGAATTAGTGGCGCTATATAAATAAATGGTGATAATAAATAATAATCTTCATGCTAGATAATAAACTCATACTGCCATCTGCAAAAAAAAGCTTTAACATTTTGAAGCTTTTGGTCTGGAATTTCAATAATCTACATTTCACCTGAACTTTCGCTTTGGTCCCCATTAGAGAAAAATCTACCAGCCAGAAGGAACGCATTTTTTCCCTATTTTCTTAACAATCACATTCTCATGGACAGGATTCAGAGCACAAGGAGGTTCTGATGGATTTCAGTGACATTTGCAATGATATAAATTAGCGCACTGTGCTAATAATTGAAATATATTTATTCAATAAGTTATTCATAAGTGATCCAGACACACAACTCTTACCTGTATGTTCCATAAGACATGACTAGAAAGCGACCTGAAAATATTTTGCTACTATTGTTACTACATTGACTTGATGGTATATTTTTACTTTAAAGCAAGAAGTGATTGCACTCAATGAAATATTAGCAATAATAATGCAACATTTTTTTATATTCCATCATCATTTAATGAAGTATTTATAACGGCTTCCACATCTTGGTTTTATAAACTTTGACATGCTCTTTATAGCTCAATTCTTTTGGTTTGGTTATGAATGTTATGTGGTCCAGAATGAAGGATTCAGGTATCCGTTGGGGAGTGGGATCTCTTTTTGTAGAAACGCATTATCTAGGAACCGTTTTGGTAGAGTGACTGACCCCATCTCTCTGGATTTGGTAATATTCTAAATCCTCGGTAAATAATCTTTCTTGAGCAATAACAGTAAACACAAAATAATAAAGCAGAGTAGCTGTGACTTCTGCCCTGGGCTCCACGTTCAGCACCTGTGGAAGCCAATGCCAACCATGACTAAGCCAATGAAGGTGAGAGCCCCTTGTTTTGCTCCATAAGGCCAGCACAACTGAATAATGGCAGCATACAGTCGGATCATTCCAGACATTCGCTTCAAGAAGCTGTCCTGTTGTTCAACTACAGAGCCCTCCACCAGGTAACCCTGCATCCTCTGATATTCTTCTAGAGGAGTTCCTTCCTTAAAGTCTGGGTGAAAAGGTTCAGCATAAGGACACTTCTTGTACAGATGAGCAAGGAAGAGGTCGCCTACTCTGAGGTGCAGCTCCCATATCCCAGAGGCCACCACTGCAATAGGAAAGGCAGCTTCATGATGAAAAGCTATGTCCTCTTCCCCTTGTTTCACAACTTTTCAGCCATCTTGTAACGTACATAGTCCAAGCCCTGAGGAATAAAAATATCTCTCTCTATGGAGAAGCTACTATTGTTGATATTTGGCTGACTGGGACGGCTCTTAGAAGGAGAATTTTGATCTTGCACAGCTGAGGGTCTTTGCAGCATGTGCCGGACTGACTGAAAGCGTTGAGACACTGCTCTCAGCTATTCTGCAGCTGCTGGTAATTCTGCATCCTGCTCTTTGCAGGTCTTTCCTGAAGCCCATCTTCCTTCACCTGTTCTGGTCCTGAGCTGAGCACGGTCCATCTCTTGTTGGTGCTAATTCACAGGCCATGGATACGCCTACTATATCCCATGCATGTGTACAGCATTTATGTTACCATTAAATTTTGGGTCCAAAACCTGCCTGTCCCCGCCTGCTGGATCCCCGCTGACACTCTGCCTGCTGCATGCCCGCTGACACGCTGCCTGTCCCCCTCCTCCTGGATCACCCCCCCCCCGCTGCCCCTGTAACGCTACCCCTGTATAAGATGCACCCAGGTTTTGGACCCAAAATTTTTGGGAAAAAGGTGCGTCTTATACATGGGGAAATACGGTATATATATATATAAATTTTTGGATAATAAAATAAATTGTGGGGGGGTTATCCTTTTGGGAGCACTTTTGTATATGGTTTGTTGGTAAGAGTAGGGATTTTAAGTTTTTTGGTCTTTGATACTCTACTTCACAATCCATAGATTGTAAGCTTGTGAGCAGGGCCTTCTCACCTCTTTGTCTGTTTTACCCAGTTTGTTTATTAGTTTATTATGTTTGTCCCCAATTGTAAAGCGCCACGGAATATGTTGGCGCTATATAAATAAATAATGATGATGGTGATGAAGTGTATGGTGACCTACAGAACAGGGTTGGCACTGTACAGTGGTCACTAATATGCACTGTCTTCTTTGAAAATATTATGTAGATTGTTGTTATTATTATTATTATTATTATTATTATTATACATTGTTTATAAGCTCATTTCTTCATTGCCGTCCAAAAACAACGCTTTTTTACACTCCTGTCTCCCTTTCTCTTGGAAACAATGACTTACATCAATTCTTTTACATAATTCTTGTTTCTCATGACATTACTAACATTGCCCACAATTATCAACTTTCTAAGTCTTTCTGAGCAAGAGAAATCGCAAAACAGTCATTTCTTCATTGGCGTCCAAAAACAACGCTTTTTTACACTCCTGTCTCCCTTTCTCTTGGAAACAATGACTTACATCAATTCTTTTACATAATTCTTGTTTCTCATGACATTTCTTACATTGCCCACAATTATCAACTTTCTAAGTCTTTCTGAGCAGGAGAAATCGCAAAACATAGTCATTTCTTCATTGGCGTCCAAAAACAACGCTTTTTTACACTCCTGTCTCCCTTTCTCTTGGAAACAATGACTTACATCAATTCTTTTACATAATTCTTGTTTCTCATGACATTACTAACATTGCCCACAATTATCAACTTTCTAAGTCTTTCTGAGCAAGAGAAATCGCAAAACAGTCATTTCTTCATTGGCGTCCAAAAACAACGCTTTTTTACACTCCTGTCTCCCTTTCTCTTGGAAACAATGACTTACATCAATTCTTTTACATAATTCTTGTTTCTCATGACATTTCTTACATTGCCCACAATTATCAACTTTCTAAGTCTTTCTGAGCAGGAGAAATCGCAAAACATAGTCATTTCTTCATTGGCGTCCAAAAACAACGCTTTTTTACACTCCTGTCTCCCTTTCTCTTGGAAACAATGACTTACATCAATTCTTTTACATAATTCTTGTTTCTCATGACATTTCTAACATTGCCCACAATTATCAACTTTCTAAGTCTTTCTGAGCAGGAGAAATCGCAAAACATAGTCATTTCTTCATTGCCGTCCAAAAACAACGCTTTTTTACACTCCTGTCTCCCTTTCTCTTGGAAACAATGACCTACATCAATTCTTTTACATAATTCTTGTTTCTCATGACATTTCTAACATTGCCCACAATTATCAACTTTCTAAGTCTTTCTGAGCAAGAGAAATCGCAAAACATAGTAATTTCTTCATTGGCGTCCAAAAACAACGCTTTTTTACACTCCGGTCTCCCTTTCTCTTGGAAACAATGAGTTACATCAATTCTTTTACATAAATCTTGTTTCTCATGACATTTCTAACATTGCCCACAATTATCAACTTTCTAAGTCTTTCTGAGCAAGAGAAATCGCAAAACAGTCATTTCTTCATTGCCGTCCAAAAACAACGCTTTTTTACACTCCGGTCTCCCTTTCTCTTGGAAACAATGACTTACATCAATTCTTTTACATAATTCTTGTTTCTCATGACATTTCTAACATTGCCCACAATTATCAACTTTCTAAGTCTTTCTGAGCAGGAAAAATCGCAAAACAGTCATTTCTTCATTGCCGTCCAAAAACAACGCTTTTTTACACTCCGGTCTCCCTTTCTCTTGGAAACAATGACTTACATCAATTCTTTTACATAATTCTTGTTTCTCATGACATTTCTAACATTGCCCACAATTATCAACTTTCTAAGTCTTTCTGAGCAAGAGAAATCGCAAAACAGTCATTTCTTCATTGCCGTCCAAAAACAACGCTTTTTTACACTCCGGTCTCCCTTTCTCTTGGAAACAATGACTTACATCAATTCTTTTACATAATTCTTGTTTCTCATGACATTTCTAACATTGCCCACAATTATCAACTTTCTAAGTCTTTCTGAGCAGGAGAAATCGCAAAACATAGTCATTTCTTCATTGCCGTCCAAAAACAACGCTTTTTTACACTCCTGTCTCCCTTTCTCTTGGAAACAATGACTTACATCAATTCTTTTACATAATTCTTGTTTCTCATGACATTTCTAACATTGCCCACAATTATCAATTTTCTAAGTCTTTCTGAGCAAGAGAAATCGCAAAACAGTCATTTCTTCATTGGCGTCCAAAAACAACGCTTTTTTACACTCCTGTCTCCCTTTTTCTTGGAAACAATGACTTACATCAATTCTTTTACATAATTCTTGTTTCTCATGACATTTCTTACATTGCCCACAATTATCAACTTTCTAAGTCTTTCTGAGCAGGAGAAATCGCAAAACATAGTCATTTCTTCATTGGCGTCCAAAAACAACGCTTTTTTACACTCCTGTCTCCCTTTCTCTTGGAAACAATGACTTACATCAATTCTTTTACATAATACTTGTTTCTCATGACATTTCTAACATTGCCCACAATTATCAACTTTCTAAGTCTTTATGAAAAAGATAAATCACAAAACATAGTCATTTCTTCATTGCCGTCCAAAAACAACGCTTTTTTACACTCCTGTCTCCCTTTCTCTTGGAAACAATGACTTACATCAATTCTTTTACATAATTCTTGTTTCTCATGACATTTCTAACATTGCCCACAATTATCAACTTTCTAAGTCTTTCTGAGCAGGAGAAATTGCAAAACATAGTCATTTCTTCATTGCCGTCCAAAAACAACGCTTTTTTGCATTCCTGTCTCACTTTCTCTTAGAAACAATGATTTACATCAATCCTTTTACATAATTCTTGTTTCTCATGACATTTCTAACATTGCCCACAATTATCAACTTTCTAAGTCTTTCTGAGCAGGAGAAATTGCAAAACATAGTCATTTCTTCATTGCCGTACAAAAACAACGCTTTTTTGCATTCCTGTCTCACTTTCTCTTTGTCACGGGCACTAGGAGTCTTTACCCAGGAATCACCAGATGATAGGCTTACCAGAGCAGTATAGGTGGTAATATGGTACTCTGGTAGCAGGGTGATCACGGAACAGGAAATAGCAGATGATGAGATGCTCAGGAAAGTCTATGACTAGCAGCACTGGCAATATGGAGGTAGTAATACACGAGGAACTGTATGGACAAAGGACACGTGAAGGTAGTCAGTGGTCTGCGGTAGCAAGTTGTACCACTGCTATAGTGAGGAGGAATGTCCAACAGAAACGAGGAGGTGATGAGAGTCAGCGGTCTGCGGATAGCAAGTTGTACCGCTGTCTGAGTGAAGGAATGGAATCCAAATGGAGGTATCCGGGGAGTCAGTGGTCTGCGTTAGCAAGTTGTACCACTGCTATGTGAGAGGATACTGGAACAGGTGAAACTGTAAACAGGAGTCAGTGGTCTGACATCAGCAAGTTGTACCACTGAATATATATGTGAGGAGGTGCACGGGGGAAGACTGCAACACAGGATATACACAGGCACCTTATACACGATCCACAGTAATATGCACAATATGGATATACATATATATAAATGACTGATCAGGTCTGCAATCTAGAAAGTCTCTTGAAGTAGTCCAGCACAATGATAACACAGTCAATGATGGCAATAGACTCAGCGGATAGCAGACTCCAGAGAGAACCAAACACAGTCCAGCAAGATATGCAATACACAGCACAGTCAATGAGAAGTATGCATACCGTGGTTCAGCAGTAGCAGTCAGATGGGATTGCAGCGGTACCTGAGCGGCTGGAGGCCGACTGGATAGGAAGTCCCTGGATAGGTGAAGCAGCGGTCTAGCAGGTGCAGCGCACAGGTGAGTAGACCGACAGGGACACGAATCCACAGGAGTCAGCAACACGTGGAACTGGACTCATAGGAAACCCAGGAGAATGGAGATGATCCAGCAGAGGGTAGTAGAAGAGATACAAATCCAATGCTGACAGGAGGGTAGAGGCCAGTGGAACACGTGAAGGCGTGGAGAGTGGATCAGCAGGAGATGGACGATAGCGCTGACCACAGCGGCAGGACTCAGCGGCACACGGAGGTAACCAGTAGCAACCACAGGAACCAACAGCGATGGGAAACAGGAGTGCAGCGCAGGGCAGGAACTGTAGATCACGAAGTGTAGCAGATGGTAATGAAAAGCGGCAGTCTCGAGGAAGTCACAGCAAAGATGAGATGAGAGTGTAGTGCACGGAGGCAGCGGATAGTAATCAGCTGGCAGTCACGATGTTGAACACAGGCGAGTTGTAAGCAGGAGACTGTAGTGCACAGAGGCAGCGGATAGCAGTCAGCTGGCAGTCACGATGTTGAACACAGGCGAATTGCAAGCAGGAGACTGTAGTGCACAGAGGCAGCGGATAGTAATCAGCAAACAGACTTGATGAGAAGCAGGTGAGTGAGGTAAAAGCTGGAGTGCACGGAGGCAGCGGATAGCAATGAGCAAACAGTCACATTGATATAAAATAACGTTGAAGTGGTGTAGAAGACTGTAGTGCACGGAGGCAGCGGATAGGAATCAGCAAACAGTCATGATGATAAAGTTGATGGTAGAAGTGGTATGGAACCACAGTAGTAGAAGTGGTTTTGGAAACCACAGGAATCAGCAGCACTGAATACACAAGTAATACAGGAACACCTTCAGAGACTCATGAGGAATGAGACTCCAAGATCAGGCAACGTGGTAGTGACCACAGGTGCTTAATATAGGGAGGTTGCCTGATCTGCCAATTAAGTTAAAGGGGTATACACTGAAGTATAGAAAAGGGCTGCGCATGCGCAGACCCTCAGGATGGTGGACGGCCACGGTTCCTAAATGTCCGGGAAGAGGCACTCACGGTCCGGTGAGTGACAGTACCCCCCCTTTTAAAGGTGGGCACAGAACGCCTGGAACCGGGCTTGTCCGGATTTTTGGAGTAAAACTTCTTCAAAAGGGCAGGAGCATTAAGATCTTCAGCTTTGATCCAAGAGCGCTCCTCAGGACCAAAGCCCTTCCAATGAACGAGGAAGTGGAGGACTCCTCGCGAAATTTTTGCATCTAGTACCTCGGTAATCTCAAAATCCTCCTCCTGATGGACTTGAACTGGCTGCAGAGCTGAGGGAGGAGTTGAAAAACGGTTGATAATAAGAGGTTTGAGCAAAGATACATGGAAGGCATTAGAAATCCGAAGACTCTTAGGAAGAAGGAGTTTCACACATACTGGATTGATAACTTGAATGATCCTATATGGACCAATAAAACGAGGGGCGAATTTCATGGATGGAACCTTCAAACGAATATTTTTTGTGGATAACCAGACACGATCTCCAATTTTTAGTGGTGGAATAGCCCGCCTCTTCTTATCAGCGAAAGATTTATATTTGACAGATGTCTTCTTCAAACAGGTTCTAACCTGAGACCAGATATTTTTAAAGGTCTGACAAACAGTTTCCACCGCAGGAACTTGGGTGGGCGGGAGGGCAGGAAATTCCGGAAAAGACGGATGGTGACCGTAGACCACAAAGAATGGAGTTTTGGATGATGACTCATGGTACATGTTGTTATGGGCGAACTCAGCCCAAGGGAGTAACTCTACCCAGTTGTCTTGATTGGCTGATGAAAATATCCTTATAAAAGTCTCAAGATCTTGATTGACACGTTCGGTTTGTCCATTGGATTGTGGATGGTAAGAAGATGAGAGTGCTAATCGTATGCCCAAGGTTTTACAAAGGGCTCGCCAGAATCTGGACACGAATTGTACTCCTCTATCAGACACAATCTCAGATGGACATCCATGGATACGGAAGATCTCTTTAATGAAATGTTCAGCCAGGATAGACGAGGAAGGCAAACCAGACAGAGGGATGAAATGAGCCATCTTCGAAAATCTGTCCACTACGACCCAAATAGTGTTATGGTTCTTACTAGGTGGTAAGTCAGTAACGAAATCCATACTAATATGGGTCCATGGTTTGGACGGAATGGGTAGTGGTCGCAGCAACCCTGCTGGGGTTCTGCGGGAGGATTTGAATTGCGAACATAATTCACAGGAAGCAATGAACTCTTTGACGTCTCTCCTCATTGAAGGCCACCAGTAACTTCGAGAGAGGATCTCAAAAGTCTTGTGTTCACCGGCGTGTCCAGAAAAACGAGAGGCATGGAACCACGAAAGGATTTTCCTCCTTAGAGTAGGAGGCACGAGGGTCTTCCCAAATGGTAGCGTTTTGGTGGATGAAGCAGCCAGTGAGATACATTTGGGGTCTAGAATGGTATGGTTGGAAACCTCTTCTATATCAGAGGACGTAGCAAAGGCTCTAGATAAGGCATCAGCTTTTTTGTTCTTGGCAGCTGGTTTGAAGGTAATTATTAATTCAAAACGGGAAAAGAAAAGAGACCATCTTGCTTGACGAGGGTTCAAGCATTGGGCAGACTGGAGATATGACAAGTTCTTATGATCCGTGAAGATCGTCACCGGATGGCGAGCTCCCTCCAACAAGTATCTCCATTCCTCTAATGCGGCTTTGATAGCCAGTAATTCCTTGTCTCCGATGGTATAATTCTTCTCTGCGGGTAGGAGACCCCGAGAATAGAAGGCACAAGGGTGGAATTTTTGCTGTTCCGAGCGTTGGGAGAGAATAGCTCCTAAGCCCACATTAGAGGCATCTACTTCTAGGAAAAAAGGGAGTGTCACATCAGGCTGACGAAGGATTGGAGCCGAAGAGAAGGACTCTTTTAATGTTTGAAAGGCTTGAATAGCCTCAGTAGACCATTGCTTAGGATTAGCCCCTTTACGAGTCAGGGCCACAATAGGAGATGCAATGGAAGAAAAGTCTTGAATGAAGCGTCTATAGTAATTGGCAAAACCTAAAAAACGCTGGATGGCACGAAGAGTAGTTGGCTGGGGCCAATGTAGTACAGCATTTACTTTGTCAGGATCCATCTTCAGACCAACTCCGGAAACAATATACCCCAAGAATGGAATCTGGGGTAATTCGAATGAACATTTTTCTAATTTACAGAACAATGAATTTTTCCGTAGCCTGGAGAGGACTTCTGCCACATGTTGGTGGTGAGAAGGCAGGTCCTGTGAAAAAATCAATATGTCGTCCAGGTAGACGACGACACATACATATAATAAGTCCCGAAAAATCTCATTGATGAAGCCCTGAAAAACAGCGGGGGCATTACATAGCCCGAAAGGCATTACCAGATATTCGTAATGCCCGTCTCTGGTGTTAAACGCCGTCTTCCATTCGTCACCGGAACGGATTCTGATTAAATTGTAAGCACCACGAAGATCCAACTTGGTAAAAATACGGGCTCCCTTAATGCGGTCAAATAGCTCAGTGATCAACGGAATGGGATACCGGTTCTTGATAGTAATGGCATTGAGTCCACGAAAATCTATACAAGGGCGTAATGATCCATCCTTCTTTTTGACAAAGAAGAACCCAGCTCCAGCGGGCGAGGTGGAAGGTCGAATGAACCCACGCTGGAGGTTCTCCCGTATATATTCAGATGTAGCTTGAGTTTCAGGTAACGAGAGTGGATAGACCCGGCCTCTGGGAGGAGTCTTGCCAGGAAGAAGATCAATCGGACAATCCCAAGAACGATGAGGAGGAAGACGTTCAGACTGAGCTTTATCAAAAACATCGGTAAATGAAGCATATTGAGGAGGGAGTCCCGGTGAAATAGCTGAAATGGAAGCTTGCTGTACCTTGAGAGGAATGACTTGGGAAAGGCAATGATGGTGACATTCAGGCCCCCAAGACGTGACTTGAGGGGTGCGCCAGTCAATCTGGGGAGAGTGACACTGAAGCCATGGAAGGCCTAGGACAATCGGACTTGTCGTAACAGGAAGAATTAAAAACGATATCTCTTCATGATGCAGAGCACCAATCTGAAGGGTTACTGGAGACGTACTCTGGGTGATGAGACCGTTGATGAGACGTGATCCATCGATAGCCGTCACAGTAATGGGAGTTTTTAAGGTAATCATTGGTAGAGACCATTGATTAACTAACGATTTGGAAATAAAATTTCCTGCTGCTCCGGAATCAATCAATGCCTGTGACTCAAAGGTCTTGGTAGCAAAGGAAATAGTCACATCAAAAGCGCAGACTTTAGATTTCATAGACGATGGAGAGGACTCCAGGGACCCTAACTTCACCTCTCCAGAACTAGTTAGGGCCTGGCATTTCCCGATCTCTTAGGGCAGGAGCTGAGGACATGAGTGGAATCAGCACAATAGATACAGAGTCTATTCTTGACTCTTCGTTTCCTCTCCTCAGAAGATAACTTGGAACGTCCAATCTCCATGGGAATCACAGCGGGTGACACTGGACGAAATTGAGGGTTAGAGCGAAAAGGTGCTTTAGCAGAAGTCGTTTTCTCAGCCTCTCTTTCACGAAATCTCATATCAACACGATGGCAAAGAGAGATCAAATCTTCAAGTGACGAAGGAAGCTCTTGGGTAGTCAGTGCATCTTTAATTTTATCGGAAAGCCCCTGCCAGAAGGCGGCAACTAGGGCTTCAGTGTTCCACTGAAGTTCAGAGGCTAAGATCCTAAATTGAATGACGTACTGGCCTACAGTATGAGATCCTTGTCGCAGACGGAGGATGCTGGAAGCAGCGGAGGTCACACGACCTGGTTCATCGAACACACTTCGGAATGTGGAAATGAATTTGGCACTATCTTGTAGAATTGGATCGTTTCTTTCCCACAGGGGGGAGGCCCAAGCCAGGGCTTGACCCGAAAACAATGAGATAAGATAGGCCACTCTGGAACGATGGGTAGAAAAATTTTGAGGTTGGAGTTCAAAATGGACTGAACATTGGTTAAGGAAACCTCTACAAGTTTTGGGGTCCCCGTCATATTTTGACGGAGTAGGCAGGTGAAGCGTAGGAGCTGTAGACACCTGGGATGGCAATGGGGAAACGGAGGAAAGCACAGGAGCTTCAATATTAGCTGTAACAGTCTGTCCAGATGTTCCTTGGGAGGTTAATGATTGGTAACATTGAAGTAACAGCTGTTGGCGAGCATCCTGTTGCTCCACACGGCTGACCAGATGCTGCAGCATCTCTTTAGCAGTAGGTTCCGTATCTGGGTCTGTCATGGCCTGATCTTACTGTCACGGGCACTAGGAGTCTTTACCCAGGAATCACCAGATGATAGGCTTACCAGAGCAGTATAGGTGGTAATATGGTACTCTGGTAGCAGGGTGATCACGGAACAGGAAATAGCAGATGATGAGATGCTCAGGAAAGTCTATGACTAGCAGCACTGGCAATATGGAGGTAGTAATACACGAGGAACTGTATGGACAAAGGACACGTGAAGGTAGTCAGTGGTCTGCGGTAGCAAGTTGTACCACTGCTATAGTGAGGAGGAATGTCCAACAGAAACGAGGAGGTGATGAGAGTCAGCGGTCTGCGGATAGCAAGTTGTACCGCTGTCTGAGTGAAGGAATGGAATCCAAATGGAGGTATCCGGGGAGTCAGTGGTCTGCGTTAGCAAGTTGTACCACTGCTATGTGAGAGGATACTGGAACAGGTGAAACTGTAAACAGGAGTCAGTGGTCTGACATCAGCAAGTTGTACCACTGAATATATATGTGAGGAGGTGCACGGGGGAAGACTGCAACACAGGATATACACAGGCACCTTATACACGATCCACAGTAATATGCACAATATGGATATACATATATATAAATGACTGATCAGGTCTGCAATCTAGAAAGTCTCTTGAAGTAGTCCAGCACAATGATAACACAGTCAATGATGGCAATAGACTCAGCGGATAGCAGACTCCAGAGAGAACCAAACACAGTCCAGCAAGATATGCAATACACAGCACAGTCAATGAGAAGTATGCATACCGTGGTTCAGCAGTAGCAGTCAGATGGGATTGCAGCGGTACCTGAGCGGCTGGAGGCCGACTGGATAGGAAGTCCCTGGATAGGTGAAGCAGCGGTCTAGCAGGTGCAGCGCACAGGTGAGTAGACCGACAGGGACACGAATCCACAGGAGTCAGCAACCCGTGGAACTGGACTCATAGGAAACCCAGGAGAATGGAGATGATCCAGCAGAGGGTAGTAGAAGAGATACAAATCCAATGCTGACAGGAGGGTAGAGGCCAGTGGAACACGTGAAGGCGTGGAGAGTGGATCAGCAGGAGATGGACGATAGCGCTGACCACAGCGGCAGGACTCAGCGGCACACGGAGGTAACCAGTAGCAACCACAGGAACCAACAGCGATGGGAAACAGGAGTGCAGCGCAGGGCAGGAACTGTAGATCACGAAGTGTAGCAGATGGTAATGAAAAGCGGCAGTCTCGAGGAAGTCACAGCAAAGATGAGATGAGAGTGTAGTGCACGGAGGCAGCGGATAGTAATCAGCTGGCAGTCACGATGTTGAACACAGGCGAGTTGTAAGCAGGAGACTGTAGTGCACAGAGGCAGCGGATAGCAGTCAGCTGGCAGTCACGATGTTGAACACAGGCGAATTGCAAGCAGGAGACTGTAGTGCACAGAGGCAGCGGATAGTAATCAGCAAACAGACTTGATGAGAAGCAGGTGAGTGAGGTAAAAGCTGGAGTGCACGGAGGCAGCGGATAGCAATGAGCAAACAGTCACATTGATATAAAATAACGTTGAAGTGGTGTAGAAGACTGTAGTGCACGGAGGCAGCGGATAGGAATCAGCAAACAGTCATGATGATAAAGTTGATGGTAGAAGTGGTATGGAACCACAGTAGTAGAAGTGGTTTTGGAAACCACAGGAATCAGCAGCACTGAATACACAAGTAATACAGGAACACCTTCAGAGACTCATGAGGAATGAGACTCCAAGATCAGGCAACGTGGTAGTGACCACAGGTGCTTAATATAGGGAGGTTGCCTGATCTGCCAATTAAGTTAAAGGGGTATACACTGAAGTATAGAAAAGGGCTGCGCATGCGCAGACCCTCAGGATGGTGGACGGCCACGGTTCCTAAATGTCCGGGAAGAGGCACTCACGGTCCGGTGAGTGACACTCTTAGAAACAATGATTTACATCAATCCTTTTACATAATTCTTGTTTCTCATGACATTTCTAACATTGCCCACAATTATCAACTTTCTAAGTCTTTCTGAGCAGGAGAAATTGCAAAACATAGTCATTTCTTCATTGTTTCTAAGAGAAAGTGAGACAGGAATGCAAAAAAGCGTTGTTTTTGGACGGCAATGAAGAAATGACTATGTTTTGCGATTTCTCTTGCTCAGAAAGACTTAGAAAGTTGATAATTGTGGGCAATGTTAGAAATGTCATGAGAAACAAGAATTATGTAAAAGGATTGATGTAAATCATTGTTTCTAAGAGAAAGTGAGACAGGAATGCAAAAAAGCGTTGTTTTTGGACGGCAATGAAGAAATGACTATGTTTTGTGATTTCTCCTGCTCAGAAAGACTTAGAAAGTTGATAATTGTGGGCAATGTTAGAAATGTCATGAGAAACAAGTATTATGTAAAAGGATTGATGTAAATCATTGTTTCTAAGAGAAAGTGAGACAGGAATGCAAAAAAGCGTTGTTTTTGGACGGCAATGAAGAAATGACTATGTTTTGCGATTTCTCCTGCTCAGAAAGACTTAGAAAGTTGATAATTGTGGGCAATGTTAGAAATGTCATAAGAAACAAGAATTATGTAAAAGGATTGATGAAAATCATTGTTTCTAAGAGAAAGTGAGACAGGAATGCAAAAAAGCGTTGTTTTTGTACGGCAATGAAGAAATGACTATGTTTTGCGATTTCTCCTGCTCAGAAAGACTTAGGGCTAGATTTACTATCAGGCGTGATGCATGGCGGCTTCAAACCGCCATGCATCGCGGCGGTTTTCCGGCGTGTTTGCATTGCAAACAGCCGGATTTACTAATGGGCGCATTTCAGCTTCAATTTGAAGCCGCCGGCGATGTAACGGCGGGATGTAATGCTCAAAGCCGCCGGCGGCTTTGAATAGAACATGGCGCTTTTGCTTTAAATGACGGCGCTTTTGTGTAAAGGCGGTTTTTTTGAAAATTACACCTGTCTCCTGGCCTGTTACTATTGGCTATTTTCAAACTCAGGAGATTTGACATCACAAGCCCTATATAAACCACTGGCCTGACACTTTTTTCTCTGATAGGGTTTAGAGGAGTTTTGTGAGAGGAGTTTGGAGGATAGTGGTTTGCTGAGAGTTGGTGTTTGGTGGATTGGTGGAGCGATATCTGATTGAAGTGTGAGTAGTCCTGTGGTTTTTTCCTGTTTTGTACATTTATTTTCTCATTTATTTTCTGTCTTGTATTTTTTGTATTTGACTTGTCCTCTGTCTGTGTTACTTGTGTGTGACTGTGTGGAGAGTGTGTCTGTAGGTAGTGTAGTTTGTTCTTTGTGTTTGTAAGTCCTTCAGTGTTTTGTGTTTTTCTGTCTTCTGGGTAAAAATGTCCAGAGATAGGAGGGGAGCAGAGGCTGAGGAGAGGGAGATGGAGGTTGAGGGGTCAGAGGAGGGAGAGGGAGAGGTTGAGGAGACAGGACAGAGCAGGAAGACCAAGACAGGGAGGAATGTGCGCTTCTCACATGATGAGAATTGTGTGTTGGTGCACAATATCATTCCCTGCTACGAGGTGATCTTGGGGAACCTGGCAGCCCGGACTCCGCTAAGGCGGCGCCACCAATTGTGGGGGAGAGTGTGCGACGCTGTTAACGCGGTGGGCCCACTAAAGAGGACAGTGGCGCACTGCCGCAAGAGATTTTCGGACATTAAGAGGAGGTTGAAGGAAAAAATGGCCCAGGAAAGGAGGTCCACAAGGCGCACGGGTGGTGGCCCCCCACTTCGTATGGAGTACACCACGTACGAGGAGGAGCTGCGCCAGATAATGCCGGCAGAAATTGTAGAGGGCATAAATGTCCAGGACACCGACTCGCCCTCTTTTGGCCAAGTAGTTGGTGAGTTATTTGTTTTTTTTACCCTAACAGTATTTTAACTGCTTTTCTCTTTTTAAAACTGCTTTTCTCTTTTTAAAACTGCTTTTCTCTTTTTAAAACTGCTTTTCTCTTTTTAAAACTGCTTTTCTCTTTTTAAAACTGCTTTTCTCTTTTTAAAACTGCTTTTCTCTTTTTAAAACTGCTTTTCTCTTTGCAAACTTTTTTTTTTTTTTTTTTTGTTTTCTTTTTCAAAGTGTATATTTGCCTCTAATAGTTTGTAAAGGTTTTTTTTTCTCATAGAAAAAAAAAAAAATTGTAAACACATTTGTGCAATAAACAGTATATTTTGATTATTTTTTTTTTCTGGAAATACATTGTATGCTTTTTCTAATATATCCAGAATCGCCAGGACCGCAGTTCAGTCCCAGTGCCAGACCTACACCTCCACCTTCAGCGAGAGATTCGGGCACAGACGAGCAAGCAGGTGCGTGATTTCTGTTTAGGAGAGAAATAATGGAGTTACTTGATTTTCTGTGCAAATGTTGCTGTCAATGTTGTTTTTTTTTTTCTTTTTATTGTTTGCAATGAGAAGTTAGGGCTACATTTTACTCAACTGATATGTTGCCTATAGAAACCCATCAGAATATACCTTTACTTTATTTATTGCATTCAACAAAATGACAGCTAAAATCTGATTGGTTGCTATAGGCAACATCTCCACTTTTGATAGCATGCACTTTAGTCAAAATAACCCAGCATGTACTACACAGTCCTAATGATAATGGGTATTAAAAGGATAATAAGTGCATCCGTAAGCAGGTAGCATAGGACTAGAAATCAGGAATGCAAACATTGTGAAAGAATCTGTAGTTGCTAAAGATTATTCTTTCCTATCCAGTGTTCAGAATGCAATATACAAACATATTATATACTATATACTTACCGTCATTTTTCATACACAGGGCCCTCTTCATACCAGTCACCTCAGGCGGAGTCCCTGGAAATGTCCCCTGAGCCAGAGGATCTAACAACCATCACCCTGGTAACAGTGGATGCCCCTGTGTCTGGCCTCCAGGAAGTTTCACCTGGCCCTGCTGAACCATCACACCAGCAACCTGCACCTGCACCTATGGACCCAGCCAGAGAAATGGCGCTGTCTATTGGCGCATTCCAGCAGCAACAGACATTATTCATGGACAGGCAAACTGGGCACATGTCACAAATTGCGGCCCAGTTGAGGCGAATACACCGCTCCACGAGCCAAATCCCTGCTGCAATAAACCGGCTGGCGAGCGCTTTGGAGCAGACAAATGTGCAGCTGGCCCAAATGTCTGGGTCTGTGGACGCCATGCATTCCTCCATTCGCGAGGGGAATGCCAACGTTATCCGGCTGGCAGGCCAACTCCAGCAGGAACTGATTGCCCGCTTGCCGGCCCCTTTTTCATCGGCCTCCACCAGTGCCGCTAGCACGCCTACCACATCTCTACAGAGTACTCCTCCAAGGAGAGGTGCTCGCACCAGGGGTGGGCGAGGGAGGGGAGAGAGTGGCACCAAGCATAGCGATATGCCTGCAAAAAGACATCGCTAGCACAATGTTTGTTATTTATTAATGTTTTGTCAAGTTTCTATAACGATTATACGTTTTTATTTATTGTGTTCTGCAATAAATGCAGTTAAATTTCTATTGTGTCAGTCTTTCTTTTCTGCACATTAAACAAGAGTATTCTGATTTTTTAACAACTATGCACTAATTTCATGTAAACATTGACCTCTGACTGTCACATTCCAGGGATGTTCATATTTACCACATGAGGAGTACACACTATCCTGTTTTTAAAGGTTCCAATGTACAAAAAATTTACAATAAAATACTAAAATTGCACTCACATAAAACACATTTTTGAGCAAAAAATGTTTTTCATACTATGTACTTACACGTAAAGTAGTTTGTAATTAGACGGTCTCTAATCTCCCTTCCGCCCTCTGTGCTCTGCACATCACCAGATGTGACACGTACCCCTTCTTCTTCACTGTCTACTGCAATAATCGGTGGGGTAAGTTGATGTAAAGCCAGGTTATGCAGCAGACAGCAAGCCAGGACAATCTCAGATACCTTTTCAGGTGCATACATAAGCACCCCACCAGATTTATCAAGGCACCTGAACCTGGTTTTCAAGAGTCCAAACGTACGTTCTATGATACCTCTAGTGGTTATGTGTGCCTCATTGTATTGGTGCTGTGCAGGAGTCTGAGGATGCAGCAGAGGAGTCATGAGCCAGGAGCGACACCCATATCCTGAATCTCCTGCAATAAAAGTAAAATGTTAGCTCCCATTTACTTTGAGCATGTTGTACAGCAGTTAGCATATGTGAGTCCATTTGAGCAAGGATAAGGGATATATAAAACATGCAAAGTACATACCCAAAAGCCATCCCTCCGGCATTTCACCACTTTCAAATTTGGCATAAAGGGTAGACTGTCTCAGGATAAAGGCATCATGACATGACCCAGGATAGCCTGCAACAACACTCAATATACGCTGGTTAGCATCGCAGACAACCTGCACATTCAGGGAGTGGTAATGATGGCGATTAACAAAAACCTCTGCCCTGTGGTGAGGTGGTCTCAGGGCAATATGAGTGCAATCTATTGCACCCATTACATTAGGGATACCTGCGACCCTATAGAAAGCTCCCTTGAGCTCATGCCACTGTGACTCCTGGCTGGGGAAGCTGATATAGCTAGGGCACACTCTTTTAAGGGCACCTAAAACCTGTCCAAAATGCCTTGAAAATGTCGGCTGCGTTATGCCAATCACTCTGGAGGACACAGATTGAAAGGAACCTGTTGCCAAAAAGTGAACTGCACACAGTAGTTTGTGTAGTCCTGACACTGCATTAGAGCGGCTGGTTGTAGGCTCCAAATCATCCTTCACTTGCTCATACAGTGCCATGAGGTTAGTACGATTGAGGCGAAACATTTGTACTACCTCCACATCAGCCAAAGACTCCAGATTCAAACGCACTGAAAATGCACGTGGAGTGCGGGGTCTTTGCAGGCTCCGCGGAACAGATGCCAACTGCTGTTCATCCTCCTCCTCCTGACACCTTTCTGCCTCCATCAGGTAAAAAGCTGCAAACATACACTGGCAAGAATGCACCACATTACCTGCAAAAGCCATTCTCCAACAAACCCACACCTGCCAAATAATGAGGGGCCCTTTTTGTAAGCATCATGATTAACTGCTGGGCAATAGACGGTGATTGTCTGTGATTGCTTCAGGCAGAAAAAACATTTTTCACATGTGGATTGCATTAGCATTAAAATAAGGGTTAACTATGTAATGCAACAATTCCCATCCTAGTTTCTTTGAGGCAACAGTATTCTAGTGGTTTTTTGGAAAGTACAAAACAACTAGAAAAGGAAAGGTGAAATGAGATTTTACTATGCAATCATACTGGGTGAAAAAATAATGGAAAAAAAAAAAAACAGTAGCCTGAAATTTCATGACACTTTGCCCATTTTCTATACACAGTCCTAATGGAGCAATCATTGGACATGAAATAGGCCTTTCTCTTATGGTCTGATTGGCAAAATACCTGAAACAGCACACTGTTTGAACCATCACGCCGCTCACAAGCAGCGCTTTCATTTTGGTCTTTTGAATGGCGGTTTTCCGGCGGCTTTATAAACCCCCTAATAGTAAATCCGGCTGTTTGTATGTTGAACATTGTTGAAACCGTCATGGCGATGTATACAGAGGCGGGTTTGGAAACATCATTTTTGCCCGTTTGGACGGCGGGTTTAGCCTTAGTAAATCCGGCGATGGCTAAACCGCCGCCAAATCCGCCGAAAGTCGGCGGATTTACAAACACGCCTGATAGTAAATCTAGCCCTTAGAAAGTTGATAATTGTGGGCAATGTTAGAAATGTCATGAGAAACAAGAATTATGTAAAAGGATTGATGAAAATCATTGTTTCTAAGAGAAAGTGAGACAGGAATGCAAAAAAGCGTTGTTTTTGGACGGCAATGAAGAAATGACTATGTTTTGCGATTTCTCGTGCTCAGAAAGACTTAGAAAGTTGATAATTGTGGGCAATGTTAGAAATGTCATGAGAAACAAGAATTATGTAAAAGGATTGATGTAAGTCATTGTTTCCAAGAGAAAGGGAGACAGGAATGTAAAAAAGCGTTGTTTTTGGACGGCAATGAAGAAATGACTATGTTTTGCGATTTCTATTGCTCAGAAAGACTTAGAGGGGGGTATTCAATTGTTAGCGAGACGCGTTAAAATTTCGCGCTCGAAAAAGAAAAAAAATTCCGCGCTCGTTTTTTAGCCGTTTGAGCGCTCGTTTTAAAAACAAACTCGCTCAATGCAAATGTTTTTTTGCATCCTCCGCCTCGCGCTCTACTATTGGTCCTAGCAAATTTGAAATCTAAGGGGAGTGTTTTACGCTGGCAGCTCAGTATGAAAAAATAATGCAGCCAACAGCAAACTGTCATTTGCTGATAGCTGTTGGCTGACTTGGTTGGTGACTGCTGTGGCTTGTGACTCCTGAGGCTTGTGACTCCTGACTGCTCTCCATTGCTCTAATCTTCGAAATTGGATTAGTGAGTTGACTCTACACTGCACTATACACATATTTTTTATAAAAAATAACATTTTATTTTTTACAATACAGGCAAATACACACAAGAATATACTACAGACATACCACACTTATTTAATTGCACCCACACACACACACACACATATATCTCCTTATATATATATATATATATATATATATATATATATACATTTACATACACACACATTTTTAAAAAAAAAAATATTTTTTTTTTCCTGTATTTAAGCAATTGCAGTTTTGACTTGTTTTAGGATAAAAATTGAATTAGTTTGCATTTACTTTTTTGCAGTCTACATAGATTGTATTGCACGTAGTTTTGTCCCTTAAAAATTATAATATAATTTAGTTAAAATACAACTGCTATATTTTTATCTAGTGTTACATTATTTTTTTGCTGTATTTCTACAGTTGTATTATTGTCCTTTTTCCCTTAGTTATCATTTAGTTTTCTGTAGTTTATAGATTGTATTTAACCTAGTTTGGTCCCTTAAAAATTATATTATAATTTATTTTTTATACAACTGGATTTTTTTTTTAGTCAAGTACTTGTGTAGTTTAATTAATTGTTATTAGTATTATAGTAGGATATTGTACTGTATCCTTAGGCAAGTGTTGTTAAATAGTCAATAGTTTTTATTTATTTTTGCAAAGAAAATTTATTAGAGTAGCCATGTCTAGGGAGCGTAGGGATTCTTCTTCTTCTTCTACACAGGGAACCCAAGAAGAAATTGTCAGCAGTGGCGAGGAATGGAGAGACCGTCCTGAGGAGCGCCAAGAAGAAAGAAGGCGGCAGCAGTTTGTGAGCAGCGTGCAAGCCAGCACAAGCACCCAGCAGCAACATCTTACAGAGAGTGGATCTGATGATGAAGAAGGACCATCTGTAACACGATCCAGGCGCTTCACACTTGAGGAGAATGAAGTCCTTGTTGCTGGGGTACTGCAACATTACGAGACACTGAAGGGTGCCCAATCGCTGAAGGCGTCCTTCAAGCATAAGCAGAAGATTTGGTCCCAGATTGCCTCTGCTGTGTCCGCAGTAGGTGTTCGAGTACGATCAGTTGCGGTTTGCATGAAACGCTTTCGGGACTGCAAGCGCACCACGAAGGCAAAGATGGCAGCCGTTGCCCGTCATTCTAGGGGAACCGGTGGTGGCAAGCCACTGCGCCTAAAATTTAAGCCTTGGGAGAAGAAGATGCGGCAAATTCTCAGTGATGATCTTGTGGAAGGAGTGGAAGGGACAGTGGACACCCTTGATCCATCCACCTTCCAGCCACGAGGTATGTATAATTGTCTATAAAAGTGACGATGTCAATTAAATTTGTATAGAATTCTAAAATTATTTTTACAATTTTGCAGAACAAGATGCAGCACAAAGGAGAAGACATGAAAGTGAAGCAGTACCCCGGAAGAGAAAATCCAAATCAGGAGGTAAATGACAAATGTATAATAAATTTATTTTTTTTTGTAATTTTTTTTTTTACTTGCCTTGCCAAAATCTTATATAAAGATGTACTAATAAATCTTTCTTTAATGTATTTTAGATTTGGGTTATTCTCAAGGACACAAGGGCCAGAGGAGTGTCGAAGGAGAAGGTATGATATAAAGATGTAACATGCATGTATACATGCTCCATAGATTACATACTTTACACTACACATTACACCCATTATAGTGCTAGATTTACTAAGCTGCGGGTTAGCAAAAGTGTGGCTGTTGCCTATAGCAACCAATTAGATTCTAGCTTTATATGAAAGCTAGAATTAGATTGATTGCTATAGGCAACATCCCCAATTTTTCTAATCAACAGCTTATTAAATGTAGCCCTTAAACTTTTAACCTTAAAGCAATATTATTCACACATAACAGTTTTTATGGACAATATCACCTATGTTAAATAAAAAAAAAAATGTTCCATAATAAAGTTGTTTATTATTTTATTAGGTTTTACATCAAAATTTAATCAAACATATTTGTGTATGTATGTACATACATCATCATCACCATTTTTTTTTTAGTGCCACAGATTCCACAGCACTGTATCGAGAAATCACTCACATCAGTCCCTGCACCATTGGAGCTTACAGTCTAAATTCACACACACAGACACTAGGGTCAATTCCAATAGCAGTCAATTAACCTACAAGTGTGTGTATATATATATCTACATGTACACATACATATCTACATATACACATACATATTTACATGTTTATAATTTTGTAATAGTAAGATAGAAATGTATATCATTTGTCTAATAATACCAGGGAATTGATGTCACACTTGTTACTATAATTATTGCATGCAATTAATATATATCAAAAAAATATTCTTCCAATGTAAAATGTAAGTTGTTATTTTTGGTGCATCTAATATTTCCATAAAATTGTCCAAAAACAAAAATGTAATGTTATTGCTTCTATATAACTAAAAATAAATTTTATTTTTTATTATAGGTGTGACATTGCTTATGCCAAGACAAGTCGCAGTGGAAGTAGCGACAACGGCTTCCAATCAAGGTATATATTGTGATCAAGTAGATAGAATATATTTTAAATATAGTACATTTTGCAAAGCTTATTATAATTATTTGTTACAGAAAAAGAAAGCCGTTTAACCAAGTCTACTCATCCTGCCCAAACTGTTGAACCAAATAAAAAAGGTAATTATATTTGCATTGTAAAACAATATGCATATATCTCCTTCTCTCTCTTTTACTATAACTCTCTCTCTTGTTATATCACTGTCGCTCTTAGGTCTATCAATGTCTCTCTCTATTTTACTCTCTCTCTCTCTCTCTCTTTGTCTCTCTCTCTTTCTCGCTCTTTCACTATCACTCTCTCTTTTACTATAACTCTCTCTCTTGTTATATCACTGTCGCTCTTAGGTCTATCAATGTCTCTCTCTATTTCACTCTCTCTCTCTCTCTCTCTCTTTCTCACTCTTTCACTATCACTCTCTCTTTTAACTGTCACTCTCCCTCTTTTTTTCTTTAATATTGCTTTATCTCTCTCTATCTTTTCCTTTCACTATCACACTCTCTCACTCACTATTCCTCATTGTCACTCTTGATTACTATTTAAATCCTTGTCAACAATTAATAATAGCATCTAATAGTATTTTAAAATTAACTTACAGCTCACAAGAGAAGAAGAGTGACTGAGGTACATGTCTCGGAACCTGTTGCTGATGTACAGCGAGGTAATGTTTACACAGAATTAATTTTTTGTTTGGTCTCAGCAACTTTTTTTTTTAATGTGTCATTTTTTTTTAATCTATATACCTATCTATCTATCTCTCTATCTATCTATCTATCTATCTATCTATCTATATATAGATATATATGTAATAATTTATTTTATCTAATTTATTTTTATGTATAGAATGTAAAAGGATTGATGTAAGTCATTGTTTCCAAGAGAAAGGGAGACAGGAGTGTAAAAAAGCCTTGTTTTTGGACGGCAATGAAGAAATGACTATGTTTTTCGATTTTTCTTGCTCAGAAAGACTTAGAAAGTTGATAATTGTGGGCAATGTTAGAAATGTCATGAGAAACAAGAATTATGTAAAAGGATTGATGTTAGTCATTGTTTCCAAGAGAAAGTGAGACAGAAGTGTAAAAAAGCCTTGTTTTTGGACGGCAATGAAGAAATGACTATCTTTTGCGATTTCTCTTGCTCAGAAAGACTTAGAAAGTTGATAATTGTGGGCAATGTTAGAAATGTCATGAGAAACAAGAATTATGTAAATGGATTGATGTAAGTCATTGTTTCCAAGAGAAAGGGAGACAGGAGTGTAAAAAAGCCTTGTTTTTGGACGGCAATGAAGAAATGACTATCTTTTGCGATTTCTCTTGCTCAGGAAGACTTAGAAAGTTGATAATTGTGGGCAATGTTAGAAATGTCATGAGAAACAAGAATTATGTAAAAGGATTGATGTTAGTCATTGTTTCCAAGAAAAAGGGAGACAGGAGTGTAAAAAAGCCTTGTTTTTGGACGGCAATGAAGAAATGACTATCTTTTGCAATTTCTCTTGCTCAGAAAGACTTAGAAAGTTGATAATTGTGGGCAATGTTAGAAATGTCATGAGAAACAAGAATTATGTAAAAGGATTGATGTTAGTCATTGTTTCCAAGAGAAAGTGAGACAGGAGTGTAAATAAGCCTTGTTTTTGGACGGCAATGAAGAAATGACTATGTTTTGCGATTTTTCTTGATCAGAAAGACTTAGAAAGTTGATAATTGTGGGCAATGTTAGAAATGTCATGAGAAACAAGAATTATGTAAAAGGATTGATGTAAGTCATTGTTTCCAAGAGAAAGGGAGACAGGAGTGTAAAAAAGCCTTGTTTTTGGACGGCAATGAAGAAATGACTATCTTTTGCGATTTCTCTTGCTCAGAAAGACTTAGAAAGTTGATAATTGTGGGCAATG